>NC_029775.3:24970762-24971380 GCF_000817695.3 Arachis duranensis
GCTGAGCAAGAAAATTACTGAACTCCATCCTAGTACTCTTCTAAGTAATACAGAAGAAAATCCAAAAGGAGAGTGCAAGGCCATCAACATGGCCGAATTTTGGGAGGAAGACGAAGCAGTGAACGCCACTGAGGAAGACCTCAATGGACGTCCACTAGCTTCCACTGAGTTCCCCAATGAGGAACCATGGGAATCTGAGGCTCAAAATGAGACCATAGAGATTCCATTGGACTTACTTCTGCCACTCATGAGCTCTGATGAGTATTCTTCCTCTGAAGAGGATGAGTATATCACTGAAGAGCAAGTTGCTAAATACCTTGGAGCAATCATGAAGCTAAATGACAAGTTATTTGGAAATGAGACTTGGGAGGATGAACCCCCTTTGCTTACCAAAGAACTGGATGACTTGTCTAGGCAGAAACTGCCTCAGAAGAGACAGGATCCTGGGAAGTTTTCAATACCTTGTACCATAGGCACCATGACCTTTAAGAAGGCCTTGTGTGACTTAGGGTCAAGTGTAAACCTCATGCCTCTCTTTGTAATGGAGAAGTTAGGGATCTTTGAGGTGCAAGCTACAAAAATCTCACTAGAGATGGCAGACAATTCAAGAAAACAAGC
>NC_029775.3:24971489-24972167 GCF_000817695.3 Arachis duranensis
AAGTGCATGGATGAATCTATCATCCTTGGCAGACCCTTCCTAGCCACAGCAAGGGCTGTGATTGATGTTGATAGAGGAGAATTGATCATTCAAGTGAATGAAGAATCCTTTGTGTTTAAGGCTCAAGGATATCCCTCTGTAACCATGGAGAGGAAGCATGAAGAGCTTCCCTCAAAACAGAGCCAAACAGAGCCCCCACAGTCAAACTCTAAGTTTGGTGTTGGGAGGCCACAACCAACCTCTAAGATTGGTGTTGAACCCCCACATTCAAACTCTAAGTTTGGTGTTGGGAGGTTCCAACATAGCTCTGAGCATTTCTGAGGCTCCATGAGAGCCCTCTGTCAAGCTACTGACATTAAAGAAGCGCTTGTTGGGAGGTAACCCAATGTTATATTTTATCTATTCTCTTTTGTTATTTTATGTTTTTTTTTGTAGGTTGATGATCATGAGAAGTCACAAAATCAATGAAAAAAAAGCAAAAACAGAATGAAAAACAGGAAGAAAAACAGCACACCCTGGAGGACGCACCTACTGGCGTTTAAACGCCAGTGAGGTTAGCTGTTGGGCGTTTAACGCCCAGTCTGGCACCATTCTGGGCATTTAACGCCAGAAAGGGGCACCAGACTGGCGTTAAACGCCAAAAAAGAGCAAGAAGCTGGCGTTAAACGCCAGAAATGG
>NC_029775.3:24974563-24975336 GCF_000817695.3 Arachis duranensis
ACACTATCTGGATTCTGAGTTCCTAAAGAAGCCAATCATTCTGAATTTCAAAGGTTAGAGTGAGATGCCAAAACTATTCAGAAACAAAGAGCTAAAAGCCCCGCTCATCTAATTACTACTGATCTTCATAGATGTTTTTGGAATTCATTGTATATTCTCTTCTTTTTATCTTATTTGATTTTCAGTTGCTTGAGGACAAGCAACAATTTAAGTTTGGTGTTGTGATGAGCGGATAATTTGTATGCTTTTTGGCATTGTTTTTAGTATGTTTTTAGTATGATCTAGTTAGTTTTTAGTATATTTTTATTAGTTTTTAGTTAAAATTCACTTTTCTGGACTTTCCTATGAGTTTGTGTGTTTTTCTGTGATTTCAGGTATTTTCTGGCTGAAATTGAGGGACCTGAGCAAAAATCTGATTCAGAGACTAAAAAGGACTGCAGATGCTGTTGGATTCTGACCTCCCTGCACTCGAAGTGGATTTTCTGGAGCTACAGAAGCCCAATTGGCGCACTCTCCATGGCGTTGGAAAGTAGACATCCTGCGTTTTCCAGCAATATATGATAGTCCATACTTTGCCCAAGATTTGATGGCCCAAATCGGCGTTCAAAGTCACCCTCAGGAATTCCAGCGTTAAACGCCGGAACTGGCACAAGAATGGGAGTTAAACGCCCAAACTGGCACCAAAGCTGGCCTTTAACTCCAAGAGGAGTCTCTACACGAAAAATGCTTCATTGCTCAGCCCAAGCACACACCAAGTGGGCCCGGAAGTGGAT
>NC_029775.3:24975707-24977246 GCF_000817695.3 Arachis duranensis
CACTGAGAGGATGGGAGGTAGCCACTGACAACGGTGAAACCCTTGCTTAAGCTTGCCATGGAAAGGAGTAAGAAGGATTGGATGAAGACAGTAGGAAAGTAGAGAGACGGAAAGGAAGGCATCTTCATACGCTTATCTGAAGTTCCTACCAATGAATTACATAAGTATCTCTATCTTTATCTTTGTGTTTTATGCGTTTATCACCATACCCATTTGAGTTTGCCTGACTAAGATTTACAAGGTGACCACAGCTTGCTTCATACCAACAATATCTGTGGGATCGACCCTTACTCGCGTAAGATTTATTACTTGGACGACCCAGTACACTTGCTGGTTAGTTGTGCGAAGTTGTGTTTATGCCATGGTATTGAGCACCAAGTTTTTGGGCCATTACTAGGGATTATTTGAGTTGTGAAAAGTATTGATCACAATTTCGCGCACCAGTGGGGTTTTATGAAAGATGGATGTGAGTGGTAAAGAGAATAGTGGGATTTGATAGGTGAGGGTTTTTGGGGAAGAGTTGTTGAGGTGATTGGTGAATGGGTGAAGAAGAGAGAGAGTGGTACGGTAGGTGGGGATCCTGTGGGGTCCACAGATCCTGAGGTGTCAAGGAAAATTCATTCCTGCACCAAGTGGCGAGCAAAAATGCTCCTTCTGCCAATTCTAGCATTAAACGCCGGGCTGGTGCCCATTTCTGGCGTTTAACGCCAGCTTTTTACCCCTTCCTGGCGTTTAACGCCAGTCTGGTGCCCCTTTCTGGCGTTAAACGCCCAGAATGGTGCCAGACTGGGCGTTAAACGCCCATTTGCTGCCCTTACTAGCATTTAAACGCCAGCAAGTTTTCCTCCAGGCTGTGCTGTTTTTCTTTCTGTTTTTCATGCTATTTTTGGTTTTTCAATTGATTTTGTGACTTCCCATGATCATCAACCTATAGAAAACATAAAATAACAAAGGAAAATAGATAAATATAACATTGGATTGCCTCCCAACAAGCGCTTCTTTAATGTCAGTAGCTTGACAGTGGGCTCTCATATAGCCTCACAGATACTCAGAGCAATGTTGGAACCTCCCAACACCAAACTTAGAATTTGAATGTGGGGGTTCAACACCAAACTTAGAAGTTGGTTGTGGCCTCCCAACACCAAACTTAGAGTTTGACTGTGGGGGCTCTGTTTGACTCTGTTTTGAGGGAAGCTCTTCATACTTCCTCTCCATGGTTACAGAGGGGTATCCTTGAGCCTTAAACACGAAGGATTATTCATTCACTTGAATGATCAATTCTCCTCTATCAACATCAATCACAGCCTTTGCTGTGGCTAGGAAGGGTCTACCATGGATGATGGATTCATCCATGCACTTCCCAGTCTCTAGGACTATGAAATCAGCAGGGATGTAGTGGTCTTCAACTTTTACCAGAACATCCTCTAAAAGTCCATAAGCTTGTTTTCTTGAATTGTCTATCATCTCTAGTGAGATTCTTGTAGCTTGTACCTCAAAGATCCCTAGCTTCTCCATTACAGAGAGAGGCATAAGGTTTAT
>NC_029775.3:24977349-24986949 GCF_000817695.3 Arachis duranensis
TCCCAGGGTCCTGTCTCTTTTGAGGTAATCTTTGCTTAGTCAAGTCATCCAGTTCTTTGGTGAGCAAAGGGGGTTCATCCTTCCAAGTCTCATTACCAAATAACTTGTCATTTAGCTTCATGATTGCTCCAAGGTACTTAGCAACTTGCTCTTCAGTGACATCTTCATCCTCTTCAGAGGAAGAATACTCATTAGAGCTCATGAATGGCAGAAGTAAATCCAATAGAATCTCTATGGTCTTAGTGTGAGCCTCAGATTCCCATCGTTCCTTATTAGGGAACTCATTGGAGGCCAGTGGACGTCCATTGAGGTCTTCCTCAGTGACGATCACTGCCTCTTCCTCCTCTCCAAATTTGGCCATGTTGATGGCCTTACACTCTCCTTTTGGATTCTCTTCTGTATTGCTTGGAAGAGTACTAGGAGGGAGTTCAGTAACTTTCTACTCAACTGACCCACTTGTGCCTCTAAGTTTCTAATGGAGGACCTTGTTTCAATCATAAAACTTTGAGTGGTTTTGATTAGATCAGAGATCATGGTTGCTAAGAGAATTCTCTGTCTGTTGCTGAGAAGATGATGGAAAAGGCTTGCCATTGCTAAACCTGTTTCTTCCACCATTATTGTTGTTGAAACCTTGTTGAGGTCTCTGTTGATCCTTCCATGAGAGATTTGGATGATTTCTCCATGAAGGATTATAGGTGTTTCCATAGGATTCTCCCATGTAATTCACCTCTTCCATTGATGGGTTCTCAGGATCATAAGCTTCTTCTTCAGATGAAGCGTCCTTAGTACTGCCTGGTGCAGCTTGTATTCTAGACAGACTTTGAGAAATCATATTGACTTGCTGAGTCAGTATTTTGTTTTGAGCCAATATGGCATTCAGAGTATCAATCTCATGAACTCCTTTCTTCTGATTCGTCCCATTGTTCACAGGATTCCTTTCAGAAGTGTACATGAATTGGTTATTTGCAACCATTTCAATGAGTTCTTGAGCTTCTGCAGGCGTCTTCTTCAGATGAAGAGATCCTCCAGCAGAGCTGTCCAATATACATCTTGGACAGTTCAGGCAAACCATCATAGAAGATACCTATGATGCTCCATTCAGAAAGCATGTCACACGGACACTTTCTGATCAATTGTTTATATCTTTCCCAAGCTTCATAGAGGGATTCACCTTCCTTCTATCTGAAGGTTTGGACTTCCACTCTAAGCTTACTCAATTTTTGAGGTGGAAAGAACTTTGCCAAGAAGGCATTGACTAGCTTTTTCCAAGAGTTCAGGCTTTCTTTAGGTTGTGAGTCCAACCATATCCTAGCTCTTTCTCTTACAGCAAAAGGGAATAGCATAAGTCTGTAGACCTCAGGGTCAACCCCATTGGTCTTGACAGTGTCATAGATTTGCGAGAACTCAGCTAAAAACTGATGAGGATCTTCCAATGGAAGTCCATCGAACTTGCAATTCTGTTGCATTAGAGAAACTAATTGAGGCTTAAGCTCAAAGTTGTTTGCTCCAATGGCAGGGATAGAGATGCTTCTTCCATAGAAGTCGGGAGTAGGTGTAGTAAAGTCACCCAACACCTTCCTTGCATTGTTGGCATTGTTGTTGTTTTCGGCTGCCATAGGTTCTTCTTCTTTGAAGATTTCTGTTAGGTCCTCTACAGAGAGTTGTGCTTTAGCTTCTCTTAGCTTTCGCTTCAAGGTCCTTTCAGGTTCAGGGTCAGCCTCAACAAGAATGCTTTTGTCTTTGCTCCTGCTCATATGAAAGAGAAGAGAACAAGAAAATATGGAATCCTCTATGTCACAGTATAGAGATTCCTTGAGGTGTCAGAGGAAAAGAAGAATAGAAGGAGAAGGTAGAAGAATTTGAACTTATCAGGAGAGATAGAGTTCAAATTGTGCATTGAGGAGGAGTGTTAGTCCATAAATAGAAGGATGTGAGAAGAGGGAAAGAAATTTTCGAAAATAAAGCAAAAGATTTTGAAGAAATTTTGGAAATTGAAGAATGATTTTCGAAAATTAAAGTTGGGAAAGAAATAAAGTGATTTTTGAAAAAGATTTTGAAATTAGAAATCAAAAAGATATGATTGAAAACTATTTTGAAAAAGATGTGATTAATAAGATATGATTGAAAAGTTATGGTTTTAAAAAGATATGATTGAAAAAAATATGATTGAATAGTAAAAAGAAATATCTAAATAGTAAATTTTGACGTTGAGGGTTAATAGGATCACTTAACACCTCAGATTCTAATTTATAAATGTCAAGAGACAAAAGATTATTAATTTCAAAAGAATGTTGAGGTACTTCAGTGAGAAAATGTTGATCATTTTGTGGTATTATGCTAACTGAACATGAATTTGAATCTTGCAAGATGACCTTTTCGGTTTAATCTTAGGCATCTATTGTAAGAGATCAAACTCTCTTAGCAACAGATTCTTCTTACTAAGCAAGTCATAAACGGGATCTAGTATTGTTTCCAAGTTGAGGGGACTAAAAGGTTCATGGTGAAGACCTACATACAACAACAAAAAATGAAAGTAAAAAGAATGATCAATGATAAATTCTCCTAACTAGTGCACAAAAGAATCCTCCCAATATAAAATCTCACTCATCTATTCGGTGGTCCTTAGATATGGTGTAAATTACAATTCATGCTATGGCAAGTGAAATTTTTGAGTTAGAAGTTTTAAGCACAACATTCAGAGACTTATATCATTAATCAAAAGGAAATACCACATTATATCCGTATCATACCTTGTTATTTTGCATTAGCATGTTTAGAACCCTGAGCTAAATAATCAAATAATCATCTACAAATTTAACAAAAACACAAAGCAGCAGTAACACAGCCGAGCCAGAACCCAAAAATCAAATAACCATTCAATGATTTCAACAAAAACACAAAACAGTAGCAGCGCAACAGAGCCACAAAAAATTAGTGGTTCGTTCCACTTGCTTCAAGTGTATTGCTATAATTAAAAATTGATACCACACAACAATACAGTTCAACACAGTCTTGTATTTCGCATTATGGCATAACTAACTCAACAATAATGTAATCAAACACACCTCATGGACCTTCTCAGTCTCATAATCATCGTACAACTCCGCAACAACTCGCCCGCAGTCAATGAGACCAATCATAGAATTAAATTTGCTTTTCTTTATCTCCTCACTGCAACAACCATGTCAGCGTGGAACAATCAATCATTTGCTAGTTCATTGTACTTTCAAATGCAAACTCACATGGTTATCTCAACTACCGGAAGCTTCGATATCGATTCTGCTGAGTCAAGTGAATTCTTCACGAGCTCTCTAACAGTAGTATAAAGAGATTTTCCTGGCTGATGTGAAATGCACATAATATAAATACAAATAAATCAAAAAACCAATAGAAGCATAAAAATCAGACACGCCACTCCTACATTATCAAATCCTGAATGTTCTTGTTCTTAGCAAAGAATTCCGGGGAGATTCTGCAAATTTGAACAAAGACACAAGACCCTATAATCAATATAATCATTCAATGATTTGTTGATTTCAGAATGTTACTTAACAAGAGAACCAGCTGATAGTTAGTTAGAGAAAACTGATTAGAGTAGTTAGATATTTATGCTAATCAATAGTTAGCTAGCTGTGTATAAATATAGGAAGATCAATTATGTAAAGGTGTGATTCATCATTTTTAATACCAATATACATTTTCCACTCCTCTCTGGTTTCTCTTATCCCCTGCACTCCTTCTCTGTTCTCATGCGCAACCTTCAACATGGTGCGGTGATCGTGGAAGAGAGAGTGGCTTGATCTTCGATTCACGAGCATCAATCGTGGTTGGAGAGAGATGATGGATCCAGATTCCTCTTCAAGACTGATTTCTTTTAGTTCGAGTTCTCTTCAAGCGTTCTGATTTCTCTTTCAAGATTATTCGATTTCTGATCTCACCTCTTTCTACAATTTCTTCTTTGATCTCCAATTTCTCCTTCTCCTACAACTTCTTCTCCTCTTTTAAACTCACACAGCAGAGCTTGATGAGAGCCTAATTGCTTCCTAGTTCAACGAGTCATATCGAAGCGATTAGGTGTTCCGATCAACGAGATTGAAAGAGGAAGGTTCAGATATGTGCACCAGATCCACAGTCTCCATCGTTATGAGCTCCGATTCAAGTTCTAGTAGAGTGCAATTTCCCGCGATGGACGCAACTCAGTTTACTGCATTCTTCAATCAAATCGCCGCGATCCAATCGCACATCAGCAAAAGCGCGAATCCGAGTCAGGATCCTACAAATCCGTACTTCATTCTCCCATCTGAGAGTCCAGGTATACCTCTCACTTCTGTTGTTTTGACTGGATCGAACTATGGAGCCTGGAGTAGAGCTATGCTGTTAGCTCTCAAATCGAAAAATAAGCTGAAATTCATAGATGGTAGTATTGAGAAACCGGATAGCTCAGATCCACTGTTTGAGGCGTGGGAAAGGTGCAACACATATGTCGTTGGTTGGCTTAACCTCTCACTAAGTCCAGATATCTACCAAAGTGTTTTGTGGAACAATCTAGCCTATGAGATATGGGATGAGTTAAAGCATAGATACTATCAGGGGGACAAATTTTGAATGGCTGAATTATATGAGGAAGTGTATGCACTCAGGCAAGGAGACATGAATGTGACGAATTACTATACCAAGCTCAAGTCAATTTGGGAATGGATCGACAATTTTAGAATCGTGCCACAATGTAACTGTGATAAAAGGTGTTCGTGCGCCTTATCTGTAATTAGAAAGCAAAGAGAGGAAGATAAGGTGACAAAGTTCCTTCGAGGTTTAAATGATCAACACTCCACCGTTCGATCACAAATAATGCTCATGGATAGTTTACCAAATCTGAATGCTGTCTTTGCTATGATCACGCAGCAAGAACGACAGTTTCTCAGTCCTGACTCTACCTCGGACATTAAGATTTTGGCTAGCTCTGCTCATCCCTTGAACATTGCGTTGCCTTCGCTAGGTAGAGGGAGAGGGAGAGGCAGATGAGGTAGATTTCAGCCTGGGAGAGGACAAGGTGGTAGAAGCAAGCTGCAGTGCACTTTTTGTAACAGGACTGGACATGGTGCTGATACCTGTTATAAGAAACATGGGTTCCCCCCTAACTTTAGACAACGATATGAATATTCCAACTCTCAAAACACTGGCACACCAGTCCTCAATTGCATCTCAGCAAATGCAGGTACTGAGGGTATTAATGATGAGCTCAATACCAGTCAAGGCCAATTGGGAGCGAGTGAAATCACAGGGGCTGGATTCACTCCAGATCAAAGGGAAGCCCTACGAGCTCTACTTAGCAAGTAGGAGGTCAAGCACATCCATAGTGTCAGCTAGATTACAACACAACCTCAACCATCACCTCATCAAGGTAGAATGGTTCATCTTTTGCATTTCAATTCTCACATACAGGCTCTAGATGTATGCATTCAAAAGCATAAATCCTGGGTAATAGACACTGGTACCACGGACCATGTCTCATATAACATCAAAGATTTCAAAGATTTTCGAAAAATTGAACCAATAATTGTTAGATTACCCAATGGTGCCCACACTACCAGCTGCATCATAGGCACAATTGTGTTTTCTGACACATTATTTCTCACAAATGCATTATACATCCCTTCATTCAATTTTAAACTAATCTCAGTCTCAAAACTGACATCATCATTGCATTGCAAAATGAGTTTTACTGATGAAATGTGTGAGATACAGGATCGACACACTTTGAAGATGATTGGTGCAGCTAGAAATATTGATGGCCTATACATTTTGCACCACGAGGTTCAAGGACCAATACCTGCATCACACATCGCTGCACTCATCCCTCATACATCTCAGAAAAATTTGTGGCATGATAGACTAGGACATCTATCTAATAATAGGTTAGCAACACTGAAACAACAATTTGAATTTGTAGATTGTTCAATAAGCAAGGAGCCGTGTAATTCTTGTCATCTTGGCAAGCAAAAACAGTTAGCATTTCCTCATAGTGTTTCTGTCACTGAAAATGTACTTGAGTTGATTCATTTGGATATTTGGGGCCCGATCTCCATTCCTTCATTTTCTGGTCACAAATATTTTTTGTCAGTTGTGGATGATAAATCTAGATTTACATGGATTTTTCTTATGAAAACCAAGGCTGAAACAGCTCAATTAGTGAAGAATTTTGTTAATTTTGTCAAAACTCAGTTCAATACAATGGTGAAAATAATCAGGTCTGATAATGGTGCTGAATTTTCAATGCCTTCATTTTATAACAATTTTAGAATTTTGCACCAACGATCTTGTGTTGAGACACCACAGCAAAATGGAATCGTTGAGCAGAAGCATCAGCACATTTTGACTGTGGCTCGCACCATTATGATTCATTCTTACCTTCCTAAAATTTTTTGGAGCTATGGTGTTGAACATGCGGTCTATTTGATTAACAGGTTGCCCTCACCATTCTTGACCAACCGAACACCCTATCAGGTTTTATACAATGCTCCACCAAATCTATTTCATCTTCGGGTGTTTGGTTGTCTTGCTTATGCTAATACTATTACGTGTAACAGAACCAAACTTGATCCAAGAGCAAGGAAATGTTTGCATCTTGGATTCAGGGAGGGTGTTAAGGGCTATCTATTATTTGACCTACAAACCAAAGCATTCTTCACTTCTAGAGATGTTCAATTTTATGAAGATTTGTTTCCATATTCTGAGGTTGAGGCTCAAAATGAAAATGCTAAGACTCAATCTGAAATTACTAACACCAACTTTATAAATGAGAAATTTTCAGCTGACCAATTGCATATCACAAATCCAAACAATAATGCACGCACACTCAATCAGGATCACATGAATCAGAATCACATTCAACATTCATCTCCTATGCATTCTAGTATTCATTTAGATAGTCCAGACAAAGATAGCATCTCACCTTCAATACCCCATGATAGTTTCATGCATCATTTGGAAGCCTTTGACGATTCTGACCATCCATCACACACAAATGTAGACACTAGTCCTAGATTAGATACACAGGAGCATGATTCACCTAGTCTCCCTACTCGTGTGATGCTGAGAAGATCTACAAGAATTTCAAAACCACCAGCTTACTTGAAAGATTACAAATGTATGACAGCCATCAATAAAAATTCAAAAACCATGCAAAACCTTCAAAGATATCATATCTCAGATTTTTTATCCTATCATTCTATTTTCCCCATGCATCTTGCATACTCATTAGCTATTCAAAACATCGAGCCTAAGTGCTATGAAGAGGCGATATCTTAAACTTGCTGGCAAGAAGCTATTAAGGCTGAACTGAATGCTCTGGATGAAAATAAAACCTGGAAGTTGACCTCACTCCCACCTGGCAAGAAGGCAATAGGATGTAAGTGGGTATTCAAGGTCAAGTATCATCCGGACGGTAGTGTGGAGCGTCACAAAGCTCGCCTCGTTGCGAAGGGATTCACGCAGGTTCCTGGAGTTGATTACAAGGATACCTTTAGCCCAGTTGTTAAATGCGAGTGGTTTTGGCTCTTGCTGCTGTGAAAGGCTGGCACTTGAAACAAATTGATGTTAACACTGCGTTTTTGCATGGTGACTTGGATGAAGAAGTATACATGAAGGTGCCGGAAGGACTTCATGCAAAGCCAGGGCAAGTGTGCAAACTTGAGAAGTCACTGTATGGATTGAAACAAGCTAGTAGGCAGTGGAATTCAAAACTCAAATCTGTTCTTGTGGAGCTGGGTTTCAAGCAATGCAAACCAGATTACAGTTTGTTTACAAAATCAACTCCAAAAGGATTTACAGCAGTCTTAGTTTACGTTGATGATTTGGTTTTGGCAGGTGATGATCTTAATGAGATTGAGAATGTGAAGAAGATACTTGATGATAGGTTTCAGATCAAAGATATTGGGGACCTCAAATATTTTCTTGGCTTAGAAGTGGCTAGGTCACAGAAAGGAATTGCTTTGTATCAACGAAAATATGTTCTGGATTTGCTTAAAGAAACAGGTTTTGAGGGATGCAAGCCTGCCCCAACACCAATGGATTATGGTACAAAGCTTAGTAAAAGTGATGGGGAGCTGCTGTCTAATTCTACTCCATACCAAAGAATCATTGGAAAGTTGCTTTATCTTTCGAACACTAGGCCGGATATAAGTTTCGCTATAGGGAAGTTGAGTCAATTCTTGGATTGTCCCACCACAGAGCATTTGCGAGTTGCTCATCGAATATTGAGGTATGTGAAAGGATCCCCAGCTGCTGGCCTTTTCTTCTCAGCCAAATCAGACTTGAATCTCACAGGCTTCTCAGACTCAGACTGGGCAGGGTGTCCTGACTCCAGGAGGTCGATCTCAGCCTATTGCTTTTACCTTGGTTCATCTCTTATTAGTTGGAAGAGCAAGAAGCAACTTACAGTCGCTGCTTCCTCCTCCGAGGCAGAATATAGGGCGTTGGCGCTTGCAACTAGGGAGGTCCAATGGTTGAGTTATGTTCTTCAGGAACTTGGTGCACCACTTCAGAAAGCAACAAACATTTACTATGATAGCAAGTCAGCCGTGTATATAGCCACTAATCCAGTCTTCCATGAGCGGACCAAGCATATCGAGGCGGATTGTTACATTGTCCGTGACAAACTACAAGAAGGCGTGATTAATCTGCTACCTATCTCTACACATGTGCAGGTTGCAGACTGATGAGCGGATAATTTGTATGCTTTTTGGCATTGTTTTTAGTATGTTTTTAGTATGATCTAGTTAGTTTTTAGTATATTTTTGTTAGTTTTTAGTTAAAATTCACTTTTCTGGACTTTACTATGAGTTTGTGTGTTTTTCTGTGATTTCAGGTATTTTCTGGCTGAAATTGAGGGACCTGAGCAAAAATCTGATTCAGAGACTGAAAAGGACTGCAGATGCTGTTGGATTCTGACCTCCCTGCATTCGAAGTTGATTTTCTGGAGCTACAGAAGTCCAATTGGAGCGCTCTCAACGGCGTTGGAAAGTAGACATCCTGGGGTTTCCAGAAATATGTGATAGTCCATACTTTACCCAGGATTTGATGGCCCAAACCGGCGTTCAAAGTCACCCTCAGGAATTCCAGCGTTAAACGCCGGAACTGGCACAAGAATGGGAGTTAAACGTCCAAACTGGCACCAAAGCTGGCGTTTAACTCCAAGAGGAGTCTCTATACGAAAATGCTTCAATGCTCAGCCCAAGCACACACCAAGTGGGCCCGGAAGTGGATTTTTATGTCATTTACTCATCTCTGTACACCCTAGGCTACTAGTTCTCTATAAGTAGGACCTTTTACTATTGTATTTTCATCTTGGGATCATTTTAGATCTTTTGATCACTTTAGATCTCTAGATCATCTTTAGACATCTAGTTCTTAGATCATTGGGAGGCTGGCCATTCGGCCATGCCTAGACCTTGTTCTTATGTATTTTCAACGGTGGAATTTCTACACACCATAGATTAAGGTGTGGAGCTCTGCTGTACCTCGAGTATTAATGCAATTACTATTGTTCTTCTATTCAATTCCGCTTGTTCTTGTTCTAAGATATCACTTGTTCTTCAACTT
>NC_029775.3:24988594-24989922 GCF_000817695.3 Arachis duranensis
AGCTTGCCATGGAAAGGAGTAAGAAGGATTGGATGAAGGCAGTAGGAAAGCAGAGAGACGGAAGGGAAGGCATCTTCATACGCTTATCTGAAGTTTCTACCAATGAATTACATAAGTATCTCTATCTTTATCTTTATGTTATTTTCGTTCATCACCATTATCATTTGAGTTTGCCTGACTAAGATTTACAAGATGACCATAGCTTGCTTCATACTAACAATCTCCGTGGGATCGACCCTTACTCGCGTAAGGTTTATTACTTGGAGGACCCAGTGCACTTGCTGGTTAGTTGTGCGAAGTTGTGTAATGCCATGGTATTGAGCTACCACGTTTTAGGAGCCATTACCGGGGATTATGAGAGTTGTGAAAAAGTATAGTTCACAATTTCGCCCACCAAGTTTTTGGCGCCGTTGCCGGGGATTGTTCAAGTTTTGAGCAAGCTTTGGTAACATCAGTGCCATGATCCGGCAACAACATCAAGTTTTGGTGTTATTGCCCGGGATTGTTTAGGCTGGACAACTGACGGTTCATCTTGTTGCTTAGATTAGGTATTTATTTTTTTCGAAATTCTTGAAGATGAGTTCTAGAGTTTCATGATGATTTGTTGAAATCTGGCTGGCTGAGAAGCCATGTCTAATCTGATTGGACCGAGGTTTCAACCTATCACCACAAGAGCTTATTGATTTTCATCAATTTTGCTTTTGGAGCAGTGATTGCTAAAGCTTGGCTGGCCTCTGGCCATGTCTAGTGTTTTGGACCGAAGCTTTCTTTGAAAGCTTGGCTGGCTGTGAAGCCATGTCTAATTCCTGGACCGGAGTCTTAGACTAGCATTGCACTGATTCCTGGAATTCTCATTAAGAATTTTGATACTTTTTCCACTTAATTTTCGAAAAACACAAAAAAAAATTTACAAAATTATAAAATCCAAAAATATTTCTTGTTTGAGTCTAGAGTTTCATCATAAGTTTGGTGTCAATTGCATGCATTCATGTGTCTTAGTGATCTTCAAGATGTTCTTGATGATTTACTTGCTCTGATCTTTGAATTCTATTGACTTGAGTGTTTTGTGTGTTTCATATGCATTTTCATTTTGTTAGTGTCAGTAGTATACAAACTACTAAGTTTGGTGTCTTGCATGCATTGTTATTTGATTCTTGTTGCATTTTGGTTTGTCCTTATTATTAAAAAATCCAAAAAATATTTTTAATTTGTGTCTTTTCAAGTCAATAATACAGAGAATTGAAGATTCAGAACATACAGCAGAGGAATTGCACAGAAAGAGCTGGGCGTTCAAAACGCCCAGTGAAGAAGGACAGACTGGCGTTTAA
>NC_029775.3:24991720-24993648 GCF_000817695.3 Arachis duranensis
CAACAAGTCAATATGATTTCTCAAAGTCTGTCTGGGATGCAAAATGCACCAAGCAGTACTAAGGAGGCTTCATCTGAGGAAGAAGCTTATGATCCTGAGAACCCTTCAATGGAAGAGGTGAATTACATGGGAGAACCCTATGGAAACACCTATAATCCTTCATGGAGGAATCATCCAAATCTTTCATGGAAGGATCAACAGAGACCTCAACAAGGTTTCAATAACAATAATGGTGGGAGAAACAGGTTTAGCAATAGCAAGCCTTTTCCATCATCTTCTCAGCAACAGACAGAGAGTTCTAAGCAGAATACCTGTGACTTAGCAACTATGGTCTCTGACCTAATTAAGACCACTCAAAGTTTCATGACTGAAACTAGATCCTCCATTAGGAATTTGGAAGGACAAGTGGGTCAGCTGAGCAAGAAAATTACTGAACTTCCTCCAAGCACTCTCCCAAGCAATACTGAAGACAACCCAAAAGGAGAATGCAAGGCCATCAATATGGCCGAATTCTGGGAGGAAGAAGAGGCAGTGAACGCCACTGAGGAAGACCTCAATGGACATCCACTGACCTCCACTGAGTTCCCCAATGAGGAACCTTGGGAATCTGAGGCTCAAACTGAGACCATAGAGATTCCATTGGACTTACTTCTGCCATTCATGAGCTCTGATGAGTACTCTTCCTCTGAAGAGGATGAGTATGTCACTGAGGAGTAAGTTGCCAAATACCTTGGAGCAATCATGAAGCTAAATGACAAGTTATTTGGAAATGAGACTTGGGAGGATGAACTCCCTTTGCTCACCAAAGAACTGGATAACTTGTCTAGGCAGCAATTGCCTCAAAAGAGGCAGGATCCTGGGAAGTTTTCTATACCTTGTACCATAGGCACCATGACCTTCAAGAAGGCCTTGTGTGACTTAGGGTCAAGTGTGAACCTCATGCCCCTCTCTGTAATAGAGAAATTAGGGATCCTTGAGGTGCAAGCTGCAAAAATCTCACTAGAGATGGCAGACAACTCAAGAAAACAAGCCTATGGACTTGTAGAGGATGTTCTGGTTAAGGTTGAAAACCATTACATCCCTACTGATTTCATAGTCCTAGAGACTGGGAAGTGCATGGATGAATCCATCATCCTTGGCAGACCCTTCCTAGCCACAGCAAAGGCTGTGATTGATGTTGATAGAGGAGAGTTGATCATTCAAGTGAATGAAGAATCCTTGGTGTTTAAGGCCCAAGGATATCCCTCTATCTTCATGAAGAGGAAGCATGAAGAGCTTCTCTCAAAACAGAGCCAAACTGAGCCCCCACAGTCAAACTCTAAGTTTGGTGTTGGGAGGCCACAACCAAACTCTAAGTTTGGTGTTGAACCCCCACATTCAAACTCTAAGTTTGGTGTCGGGAGGGTCCAACACGGTTCTGAGCATTTCTGAGACTCCATGAGAGTCCTCTGTCAAGCTAATGACATTAAAGAAGCGCTTATTGGGAGGCAACCCAATGTTTTATAATTAACTATGTTCTTTTGTTATTTTATTTTTTTTGTAGGTTTTTATAATTAATTATTTTCTTTTGTTATTTTATCTTTTTTGTAGGTTGATGATCATAAGAAGTCACAAAAACAATGAAAAAAGCAAAAACAAAATGAAAAACAGGAAGAAAAATAGCACACCCCGGAGGAGGATGCTGCTGGCGTTCAAACGCCAGTAAGCCTAGCAGTTGGGCGTTTAACGCCCAGTCTGGCACCCTTCTGGGCGTTTAACGCCAGAAAGGGGCACCAGACTGGCGTTAAACGCCAGAAAAGGGCAAGAACCTGGCGTTAAACGCCAGGAATGGGCACCAGCCCGGCGTTTAACGCCAGAAATGGCTCAAAACGTGAATTTTGATGCCATTTGGTGTAGGGATGACTTTTCCTTGACACCACAGGATCTGT
>NC_029775.3:24996920-24999819 GCF_000817695.3 Arachis duranensis
AAGGAGTAAGAAGGATTGGATGAAGACAGTAGGAAAGCAGAGAGACGGAAGGGAAGGCATCTTCATGCGCTTATCTGAAGTTCCTACCAATGAATTACATAAGTATCTCTATCTTTACCTTTGTGTTATTTTCGTTCATCATCATTATCATTTGAGTTTGCCTGACTAAGATTTACAAGATGATCATAGCTTGCTTCAATACTAACAATCTCCGTGGGATCGACCCTTACTCACGTAAGGTTTATTACTTGGACGACCCAGTGCACTTGCTGGTTAGTTGTGCGAAGTTGTGTAATGCCATGGTATTGAGCTACCACGTTTTAGGAGCCATTACCGGGGATTATGAGAGTTGTGAAAAAGTATAGTTCACAATTTCGCGCACCAGTGACCATAGCTTGCTTCATACCAACAATCTCTGTGGGATCGACCCTTACTCGCGTAAGGTTTATTACTTGGACGACCCAGTACACTTGCTGGTTAGTTGTGTGAAGTTGTGTTTATGCCATGGTATTGAATACCAAGTTTTTGGATTCATTACCGGGGATTAATTGATTTGTGAAAAGTAGTGATCACAATTTCGTGCACCACAGAGATTTTGACTAAGCCACTAGCACCAGGCCCTTTCCATTACATCCATGGTAAGCTTGGGCTGCTGAACATCTTCGCGGTCAGCACTCCAAGCTTAAGGGAGGGTGTTACTTAACAAGAGAACCAGCTGATAGTTAGTTAGAGAAAACTGATTATTGTAGTTAGATATTTATGCTAATCAATAGTTAGCTAGCTGTGTATAAATATAGGAAGATCAGTTATGTAAAGGTGTGATTCATTATTTTTAATACCAATACACATTTTCCACTCCTCTCTGGTTTCTCTTATCCCCTGCACTCCTTCTCTGTTCTCATGCGCAACCTTCAACACAGAACAAATAGTCAGAGAATAAAACAAAAAATGAAGAACAAGTGCACACCAAAGTCACTGACCATCGAGAGGGCGACGAGCAGGACAAATCCAATGGAGGATGGGGAGAACTTACTTTCCCATCAGGCAGTGAAACAACAGACTCAGTTCCAGAACAAATAATCACCCTAACCTTCAAATCAACAACTATTTCAACAAAAATTCAGAAACATCATACTCAAAAATTAAAAAATGGCAGCAGCAGGCCAGCAGCATAACAAATCCATTTCAACAACACAAAACCAATTATTTACGTCATTTCAGATTCATAAATCACTAATTATCAGACATTCAAGTTTCAACAAAGACTCAACAGAGCATAAAAGGGAATCACTAAATAGTGCGATTAACCTTCAACTGAGAGCAAGACGACGGCGACACCACAGCAAGCATCTCGAACTCGAAGCCTCGAACAGCGAAGCTAGAAGGCAACGTGCCGAGCTAGGGGTTTGGTTTGGAACAGGGGGGAGGAGGTCGCGGAGGCGCCTACAAGCGTCGAATCCATTGAAGATGCTAGGTTTTTGGTTTGGGTTTTGAATTCTTGAAGAAGCTAGGGTTGGTGAGTTGTGAGGGACTGAGGGCATTTGATTCGCAAAGGCGTTTGGGGGAGGGAGTGAGTGACATGGCATGGGTTTGTTTTTTAAGAACCGGTCGGTTTTTGGTCCGGTCCAACCCGCCAGTTTTTGACCGGTTCGCCGATTTTCTAACAGTTTTGAAATCGGCGATTTTAGGAGGAGGACCGGACTGTTTTACTCACCGATTTTCGGTTTAACCGGTTCAACCGACCGGTCTGATTCGGTTTTCAGAACATTGCACGTTAATGCCTGTTGAACCGCTAGTATAGATAAATCAAGTTAAATCTCTTATTTTTTATAGGGCTGCAAACCATTTTACGACAATAAAGGTGCTAAGTACCTATATCCAACAATGGAGTTGCATGTTCAAGTTTTTTGTTAACAATCCGGTCCAAAAAAAAAGGTTTTTTGTTAACAATAAATAAACATTGCATGTGAGTTCAAAATGCAAACAAATCCATACATATTCAATCCAATCCAACACAGAGAGAGTATCGTTTTACAATTTCAGCCAAGCCAAACCGTTCGTTTGTTTGAAAACAACTATCTACCAAACTGCTTGCTCCAAAGGGGATCTAATGCACACGTGTCAAAATAATGTGAATTTCTGTAAAAAATTTGAATTATCTAATTAAATTAATATTTATTTTTTTTTACAAATTTTTGTTAATTAAATGAATTATTTTTGTATTAGAATATATCTTGTCTCGTAGGATATTTAACTAATCACATCACTCTAAAATTAACGTTTAGTTAGAATTTAGTTAGAATCAAACTTTGATGATTATTAAGTTAGTTTAAATTTTTTATGATAAGTTTCGGTTAGGTATTTTTTGTTTAAATTAGTTCAAAATTATATGGTTTTAAGTAAATTCTTTTTTATTTTTAAAATTATTTAGATGTGAAATTTAAATCATTAATATGATTATTTAAAATATTTAAATATGTACTTTTTAATTTAAGATCAATTAAATTTGACAAAAAATATATTTTTTGGTTAAAAAATATCATTTACCTTTAAAAATGTGCAAAATTTACTTATATATACATACATACCTACGTATTTGTACCTTTTTTATTTTCGTATTTCATTTCATACTCGTGTTTATACTACTAGTTATAGGTACAAATACTGTGAGACTCGCGATCGTATTCATGCAAAAATTAAATTGCTAGACATTTAAAAATACATATAATCAAACATTCAGAACTACAAATTCAAATTAACAAAAATCTCATAAAATCCATCATCCAAAAGTATCTTATTCAAGCTTTACAATCTGAATTCCACGTGATTTTTTTCATGCATCAAGTCTTTACTTTTTTTTTTGGTTTTTTTTTTGTTTTTTTTTAATAAAGTAAATTAA
>NC_029775.3:24999904-25005598 GCF_000817695.3 Arachis duranensis
GGTGTGTTATTAAAAAAAAAAAAAAACAACTCTCCACTATTTTAATTTTTCAAATTTCAAAATTAAAAATATAAAGAATTGGCTTAAGTTAAGTTAGTTTATGTTGCAGATGGCTCCCTAGACTTTTTTCTTTACGCAATTCTAAGGATCTTAGTTACATGGTTGTGTGCTAGTTTTCTGTCTCCTGCTTCTATTTTTCGAAGCGAATTATTTACAATCTGGAGAACTTTACTTCTAGCATGAGAAATTAGGTTTAGTGATATTATTTATACAGATTATGTAAAAACTTTATTTTTATCAATGAAAAAAATAGCAGGATTCAAAATTTTGATTATGATTTGGTATCTAAAGTCAGTAAAATCTTGAGGTAAAATTGAAAAGTTGAGATTAAATTTATTAAAGAGATGTCAACTAAGTTACTAATATTTTAACAAAATTTACATCTAATAACATTCATCAGTTGAAATGAGAGAAGTCTTAAAAAAATTTGCCCACACTACTCCAAAGGAACTATGTTCCTAGTTCTTAAGAGTTGTTCTTTTTTTTTCATAATTTTTTAAAAAATCTCTTATCACAAAAAAAACTACTACATATCCAAGTTCATAAGAAAATATATGTAAAATTAAAAAAAATATATTGACAAAAGTAACTCTGACGTGGCGGAAGATCACCGATTAAGAGTTTATAGATGCAAGTATAGCTCTTAACCAATGAAGATTCCGCGTGTCAATTTAAAAGAGTTGTCACAAATTTTAGAAATAAAATACTAGTAGTATGAATCCCAGGTCGTCTCCCAACAAGTTGCAGAGAGAGTGCTATTTACTAATCAGAGGTTTTCAAAGAAATTTTTGAGTTTGAGAAACAGAGAAATAAATGATTGAGAATTTATGTAATTCAAATAAAAGTCTTGACCGGGAGAAGATTAATTGGAAGTTCTATCCTTGTTGAATTTTTCCAAGTGTAATAATAAAAGAGTTGTCGTTCTACTTAGTTATCCCTTATATAATAAGGGAAAGTCAAGTAACTCTCCAACTAATCCTATCGCTTGCGTTCTAATCCTTTCCTAAGAAAGGATTAGAGTCGGAGACAGGAGAGTCAGCCAACAACGCCCAATTAGGATTAACACTTGAGTATCCCAACTCAAGGTTCTCCTCTTAATCAACTCCCAATCAAGTTAGGAAACTACTCCATTAATATGAATTTAACTTTCACAGAATTAAGAGAGGAATAAAAGTGAGACATAATAAATAATAACTAAAAATTAATTAAAAGTAAAAATAGTTCTTTGTATTAATTCTAAAAATAATCCAATTGTAACTCTGAACAAGGATTAAGGATATGAAAGAGTAAGGGACAAAGGAAAAAAACTATGATAATTGAAACTTCAACGGAGGTAGCAACTCTTCTCAATATCCCAATCGCAAAACATCAAAAGCATCAAAACTAGAAATCTATGAATGTGAAGAAAACCTAGAGGAAGGAGTAGAATTCTCTCTAAGATTCAAAACTAAAACTAAAATTATGCAGAATGAGAATGTGTCCAGAGTCTCTGCTGTTCCCTGGCTCTAGTTTGTGTTTCTGGGCCAAAAACTGGGTCTAAAACTGGCCCGAAATCGCCCCCAGCGTTTTTCTGCAACTGTTGTACGTCGCGCATGTCACGCATATACGTCACTCACGCGTGCGTGTTGTTTGGCGATTTTCCTTGTCACGCGCACGCATCAGGCACGCGCACACGTCGTTGAGCGAACTTCAATTCACGCCCACGCGTGAGCCATGCGTGCGCGTCGCTCCTCGCTGACTGTCTTCTTTATTTCTTGTGCTCCTTCCATTTTTGCAAGCTTCCTCTCCATCCTCCAAGCCATTCCTATCATATGAAGCCTGAAAACACTTAACACACATATCACGACATCGAATGGTATAGAGATGGATAAAAAAAATCTACAAATTAAAGGCTCTGGAAGCAAGTTTTTAATCATAGTATTAAATCAGGAAGGCAAACGTATAACATGCTAATTACATGAGCAGGTGTAGGAGAAAGGTGATAAAAACCACTCAATTCAACACAAGATAAACCATAAAATAGTGATTTATCAACCTTCCCACACTTACACATTAGCATGTCCTCATGCTAAGCTCTAAGAGATCAAAAAGAATGAATAGGGATAGTAAGACTCATGTAATGCAATACAACCTATTATGCAACTATATGATAAAATGTCTACACCTACTTGGTTAAGAAAATAAACAAGTTCTTCAAGACAAACAGAAATCAAATTCCACTAATTCAAATCACACATAAGAGACAAGTAAACTTGTAAGAAGACAGCCCATGAAAGCCGGGAACATAAAGTCAAGCTTGAACCCTCATTGGGAGTGTATATGCACTCTAGTCACTCAGGTGTGTATAAGGTAATCCAATCTAGTCTCCTCCATTCATGCTTTCTAGTACCATGTTCTTCATTTAACCAATCAACAAATATCTAATGCACACATACAAACATCATGAGGTCTTTTTCAAGGTTATAATGGGGCTTAGGTAAGGGTGAGGTTACATGTATGGCCATGTGAGCTGAAAATTGAATCCTTGATTATCCTAAGTTCTCACCTAACACACACACACCCCCTATGCTTCTAAAATCATGCCTAAATACGCATAATCTCACTTTGTATGTTTTTCACCTACTCATGTATTTAAATATTCTTTCATTTTAACTCACATGCATTAATCTTTTTATAGAACTTAACATTGAGGTGCTTTCATTCCCCTAAATTTGGAATTTTTTTTTCTCTTTTTTTTCATTTTTTTATTCGAAAGCATTATAGCATCAATGCAATTGGTTTTCAGAATTTTACATAAGTAGTATTTAAATTCTTAATATTTATTAATTAAGCAACATGCATTCTTATTAACCCAAGTTCCCATAGTTTTCCACACTGAATTTAACACACAATTCCTATCTTAAGCTAACCAAAGATTCAATTGGGATAATTAATTTGTTTTTCCGCTTAAGACTAATGATGTGGTAATATAAAGAACAAAGGGGGTATATAGGCTCAAAGTGGCAAACAAGGGTAATTAGAATGGTAGGCCATTTAGGATAGTGAGCAAATAACAAATGATAACCTCAATCATACATATGCATGCATACATTAAACATTGGACATATAGAATGGAACAAACCATAGATTGCAATCATAGAGGAGAGAAAATATACAAGAATAAAAATAATGGTTCAATAATGTAACCATACAATTAGGCTCAAAATCTTACTGGGTTGTGTGTTCTAAGCTCTAAACCATGTTCCAAATTACAGTCTTCAAACAAGTTTAACATAGGATTTTGGTCTGAATTAGTGAAATTTTCAAAAATAGGGTCTTTGAAAAGAACTTATTATATTTTTCAACCAAGCAGAGTATACATGCAACTACTTTATTACTATGCAATCTATTCTATCTAAACAAAAAGAAAATTACCTACTAATTTATCTACTGGTGCTAAGAGAAAGAAAAGTTACTTTCGGAAGTTAGGTTCTGACCAACCTTCCCACACTTAATGCTTGGCACCGTCCTCGGTGCCATCTGTCAGGAACAAAGGGGGGCTGGTAACAGTATTTCCACAGTCGGGTGCGTCTGGGCTCCCGGTGCTGGTAGTTGAAGTGGAGTCCGGAGAGTTTGGTTCTTCTGTTGGTGGGTGGTTGTCAACAATAAGCTCTTTCAGGTATGTGAATTGGCGCTTGTTATGGCGCTCCATGCGATCCAACCTCTGTAGTATTTGAAGGAGTAGTTGATTTGTTGAAGGTGCTTGTGATGTGGAAGGAGAAGGAATATCTCTGACCGGGTCTTCAGTCCGGCTAGTAGTGGTTGCTATGGGTCTGATGTATTTTCCACTCGGAACATATTGATCATCCCGAGGAAGCATGGTCTTGGTGTTTCCAGCTCTATAGAGGACTCCGGCTGCACTGTATATCCAAAATGATTGGATTGATGTCTTTTCTTGGGATTCAAATAATGAAACAATATCATGAGACAATGGTGGAGGAGCGATATCGACGACAGGCGGGAGAAGGTAAGCAAGCGAACAAAGTTGCCAATGTTTTAGTTACTCTTGTGAGAAAAAGACCTCCTATAATTTTTTTACATAGAAAGAAAGTCTTCTTTCAAGTATACAACTTTAGTTTTACTTTTTTTTCCAAAGAAAAATTTATTCATTTCATTAACTTAAGAAATGAGTACAGTGTCTAATTGGGACAAAAGATAGAAAAATGGGAGGTTAACTCAATGCACATCACCGTGCTACATAGCTTTCTCAAGTAAAGGGCAAATAACAATCCCTAAAAAGGAAAATAAAGTTGAATGGGGTTTGCTTAAACAGATAGAGAAGAGGAAAAGGGCTTCGCCAACTGAGCTATTTTTATTGGGGGGTCTTGCTATATGCTCAAATATGAATTCATTGCAAGACTTCTATATCCACCAACAATAGATACCCAACTTTTCCAGCTCCACATTCTGCATCTTCAGGTGTTGGAAGTGTGTTTTCTTGTTTTTTCAGCAAAAGTAGAATTGTTTTTTGTCTTCCCCTATTATGATTCCATTGAAAGGGCTTCTGACCCAAATTTCTTATACTCTGATGCAATAAAATAGGCAGTACATGATAGTCTCCTCCTCTCCATGGCAGAAAGAACATTGTGGAGTTGTTGTTGCAGCTCGCCGATAGAGGTTTGCCATGACCAGAAGGCTCTCTAGTAGGACACACAAGAGGAAAAATAGAACTTTTAGGGGGTAATTTCAATTTCCAGAACTCCTTCTATACTTTTTTTCTTGCAACCAATTCTGGAATGAACTCGATTGGTGGGTGATTAAAGTGGTATGCATCTTGATATCCCGAGGAGACTTCAAACTGACCAGGCTTGTGAAAGAGCCAATGAGCTTTATCCTCTCCCTCCCCAATTTGAGTTGATAATATCCTTTGTAATATTTGGGTTGGAAAAATATCTTTTACTAATTTTTGGTTCCATTTTCTGTTTAGGCTCATCAATTGACTGATTGTTGCCAGCATATTCACTAGGGTGATTGATGAGCGGATAATTTATACGCTTTTTGGCATTGTTTTTAGTATGTTTTAGGTATGATCTAGTTAGTTTTTAGTATATTTTTATTAGTTTTTAGTTAAAATTCACTTTTCTGGACTTTACTATGAGTTTGTGTGTTTTTCTGTGATTTCAGGTATTTTCTGGCTGAAATTGAGGGTCCTGAGCAAAAATCTGATTCAGAGACTGAAAAGGACTGCAGATGCTGTTGGATTCTGACCTCCCTGCACTCGAAGTAAATTTTCTAGAGCTACAGAAGCCCAATTGGCGCGCTCTCAACGGCGTTGAAAAGTAGACATCCTGGGCTTTCCATCAATGTATAATAGTTCATACTTTGCCCAAGATTTGATGGCCCAAACCGGCGTGGCAAATCAGCCTCAGAATTTCCAGCGTTTAACGCTGGAACTGGCACCAAAATGGGAGTTAAACGCCCAAAATGGCATAAAAGCTGGCGTTTAACTCCAAAAAAAGTCTCTACACATGAAAGCTTCAATCCTCAGCCCAGGCACACACTAAGTGGACCCGGAAGTGGATTTTTACGTCATTTACTCATTTCTGTATACCCTAGGTTACTAGTTCACTATTAATAGGATCTTTTGACATTGTA
>NC_029775.3:25006930-25007265 GCF_000817695.3 Arachis duranensis
GGTTGAATAACCAACCTACAGCAAGCATAAAGACATGGAAACAGTTATCAGACAATTTCCTGAATCACTTTTACCCTCCAAAGAGGATGACACAGCTAAGGCTGGACATCCAAGGCTTTAAACAAGAGGATAATGAATCCCTTTATAATGCCTGGGAGAGGTATAGAGGTATGTTAAGAAAATGCCCCTCTGAAATATTTTCAGAGTGGGTACAGTTAGACATCTTCTACTATGGACTTACAGAAAAAGCTCATATGTCTTTAGACCACTCAGCTGGTGGATCTATATACATGAGGAAGACAATTGAAGAGGCTCAAGAGCTTATAGACACTGTT
>NC_029775.3:25007361-25008457 GCF_000817695.3 Arachis duranensis
TAGTCACTGATCCTAATCCTCAAGAACAGATGATTGAGCTTAATCAACAATTGCTCCTGATGACAGAACAGTTAGCAGAATTTAAAGAGATGCTCCATGAAACTAAAGTTGCTAACAAGAACATAGAACTTCAGTTGAATCAAGCAAAACAGCAAATATCTAAACAGATAATAAAGGAATGTCAAGCAGTTCAACTGAGGAGTAGGAAGACACTGAATAACACTGCTCAAAGTAGCAAAAAGCCAAACAAGGAACAATTGACAGGGGATAACCAAACCACTGTTCAAAATCCCTCTGAGGACAGTAAGAGCCCAGAGAGGAATGTTATTGGCGTTCAAACGCCAGAGAGGGAGGGAAAGCTGGCGTTAAACGCCCATTCCCTGCCCAGTTCTGGCGTTTGAACGCCAGAAAAGGGGGAAAAGTTGGCGTTAAACGCCCATTTTCCACCCAATCCTGGCGTTCAGACGCCAAGAGAGGATCAGACACCTGAGAGTGCTGACAGTAATCCCTCTAACAAGGCTTCTTCAACCACTTCTGTAAGGAATAAACCTGCAGCATCTAAGGTTGAAGAATATAAAGCCAAGATGCCTTATCCTCAAAAACTCCACCAAGCGGAATAGGATAAGCAATTTGCCCGCTTTGCAGAATATCTAAGGACTCTTGAAATAAAGATTCCGTTTGCAGAGGCACTTGAGCAAATACCTTCTTATGCTAAGTTCATGAAAGAAATCTTAAGTCATAAGAAGGATTGGAGAGAAACTGAAAAAGTGTTTCTCACTGAAGAATGCAATGCAGTCATTCTAAAAAGCTTACCAGAAAAGCTTCAAGATCCAGGAAGCTTCATGATACCATGCACATTAGAAGGTGCATATACCAAGACAGCCCTTTGTGACATTGGAGCAAGTATCAACCTAATACCTGCATCCACTATCAGAAAGCTTGGGTTGACTGGAGAAGTCAAACCAACCCGGATATGCCTCCAACTTGCTGATGGCTCCATTAAATATCCATCAGGCATAATAGAGGATATGATTGTCAAGGTTGGGCCATTCGCCTTTCCAACTGACTTTGTGGTGCTGGAAATGGAGGAGCACAA
>NC_029775.3:25010713-25011124 GCF_000817695.3 Arachis duranensis
TATTTGATGTATGGGGAATTGACTTCATGCGTCCATTCCCACCATCATACTCAAACACTTACATTCTGGTGGCAGTGGAATATGTATCTAAGTGGGTAGAAGCAATTGCTACACCCACTAATGATACCAAGACCGTGCTGAAATTCCTCCAGAAACACATCTTCAGCAGATTTGGTGTTCCCAGAGTACTAATCAGTGACGGGGGCACTCATTTCTGCAATAGACAGCTATACTCTACTATGGTTAGATATGGAATTAGCCACAAAGTGGCAACTCCATATCATCCATAGACAAATGGGCAAGCTGAAGTCTCTAACAGAGAGCTAAAAAGAATCCTGGAACGGACTGTGATAGCCCGAAGAAAGGATTGGGCAAAGAGCTTGGATGATGCTCTGTGGGCATACAGAACAG
>NC_029775.3:25011257-25013008 GCF_000817695.3 Arachis duranensis
AGCAACCAGATTCCTAAACATGGATGCTCAGTTAGCTGGTGAAAAAAGATTGCTCCAGCTAAATGAGCTAGAAGAGTTCAGACTCAATGCCTTTGAAAATGAAAAAATTTATAAGGAAAAGGCAAAGAAGTGGCATGACAAGAAGTTGTCATCCAGAGTCTTTGAGCCGAGACAAAAAGTCCTGCTCTTCAACTCTAGGCTCAGATTGTTTCCAGGAAAACTCAAATCCCGGTGGAGGGGTCCGTATGTGATTACAGGAGTATCACCATATGGGGAGGGGTCCGTATGTGATTACAGGAGTGTCACCATATGGATATGTTGAGCTTCAGGATATTGATTCTGACAAAAAGTTCATTGTTAATGGACAGAGGATCAAACATTATCTTGAAAGAAATTTTGAGCAAGAATGCTCAAAACTGAGGCTTGAATGAATCTCGGTGAAGGTCCAGCTAAAGACAATAAAGAAACGCTTGCTGGGAGGCAACCCAGTCATTAGCAGGTTATATGTTTTGTTTCTACAAGGGCAATTATCAAAAATGAAGGAATTCACAGAGTTACAGAAGGATTCAGCGCAAAAAGCAGAGAAAAAGAGCTTACTGGCGAAAAAACGCCAGTAAGGGGCATTTTGGGCGTTAAACGCCAGAATGGGCACCATTCTCGGCGTTTAACGCCAGTAAAGGTACCATTTTGGGCGTTAAACGCCAGAATGGGCACCATTCTGGGCGTTTAACGCCAGGTGTGCAGCATCCTGGGCGTTTAGCAAAACGCCCAGTGATGAAGGGGTTTCTGGTGTTTAACGCCAGCCAGGGTACCTGGCTAGGCGTTAAACGCCTAAATTGGCCAACATTTGGGCGTTAAACGCCAGAATGGATACCATTCTGGGCGTTTAACGCCAGACAGATGGGGGACAGAGATTTTGCTTTCCATGCCATTCTGGGCGTTTAACGCCAGAAAGGTGGGGAACCAAGATTTTGATTTCCAATCAAATTTTTTTCAAATTTTCCTTTTCTTACCCATACTTTTCTACATAAATACATCTCAACCTTTCATCATTCACTTTCAAATCTTCAAAAATCTAAAATCACTCTTCAAATCTCTCAAATCAATCCCAAATCTTGTTCAAAAAATCACCCTTCTCTCAAATTCTTTCCATATCTTCTCAAATCTCCTTTCAAATTTTTCTTTTTTTCGAAATCTCTCCTCCCCACTTTATAAATACACGTTCAGCCCCCTCATTGCCCCACACCATTCGAATTTGCTCGTCCTCTCTCTCTCTCTTCTTTCCTTTCTTTTGCTTGAGGACAAGCAAACCTCTAAGTTTGGTGTGCTTTTCCGTGATCACTAAGCCAAGATTCATCAAGATCATGGCTCCTAAGGGAAAACAAACCAATTTAAGAGGAAAGAAAGAGAATAATCCAAAGAATCTTTGGAATCAAGAGAAGTTCTTAACCAAAGAACATGAAGACCATTATCACAAAATAATGGGTCTGAGGTCAGTGATCCCGGAAGTTAAATTTGATCTGAAAGAAGATGAATATCCGGGGATCCAAGAGCAAATTCGAAACAGAGGATGGGAAGTTCTAACCAATCCTGAAATAAAGGTTGGAAGGAACATGGTTCAGGAATTCTACTCAAATCTGTGACTAACAGATAAGCAGAGAATGACTGAAACTGCTTACCATACCTACAGAACCATGGTCAAAGGGAAAGTTATGTACTTCCATCAGGACAAAATAAGAGAAATCTTCAAA
>NC_029775.3:25013287-25014208 GCF_000817695.3 Arachis duranensis
TGATTTCCTTGCTCTGTAAAGAGGCTGGGGTAAAGATGGGAGTAGATGAATTCATACCCATTGAACATCCAATCACCAAGAAGTCAATGGAAGGACAAATGCAAGACAACTCTATCAAAAGGAGGGCGCAGGAGTTCCTCCCTGAATTTCCTGAAATTAGCTACTGGGCTAGCCTAGAAGCATCTATCACCAAGTTACAAGAAATTATGGAGCAACTGAAGGAAGAATAGCAGAATCAGAACTGCATGCTCTACAAATTGCTGAAGGAACAAGAGAAGCAGGGGCGTGAACTCCAAGAGTTGAAACGCCAAAAGCTCTCATCTCAAGTTGAGGGAGCATCCACTTCTCAAAATCAAGGTTGTTGAGTCCTAACTCTGTGAAAACCTCTATCATTAGGAGCTTATTTAAATTTTTTTTTGTTTTCTATTTTTATTTTCTAGTCTAATCTTATGTCTATTTTTGAGTCTTGTTCTTAATTCGTAATTAATAAAATTTAAAATTCATGTCCTAAAGCTATGAATGTCCTATGAATCCATCACCTCTCTTAAATGAAAAATGCTTTAATCACAAAAGAACAAGAAGTACATGATTTCGAAATTTATCCTTGAAACTAGTGAATTAGTTTGATGTGGTGACAATACTTTTTGTTTTCTGAATGAATGCCTGAACATTGCATATGTCTCTTGAATTTGTTGTTTTGAGAATGTTAAAAAGTGTTGGCTCTTGAAAGAATAAGGAAAAAGAGAACTGTTATTGAGGATCTAAAAAATCATCTAATTGATTCTTGAAGCAAGAAAAAGCAGTGGATACAAAAAAAAATTTCAAAAAAAAGAGAGAAGAAAGAAAGAGAAAGAAAAAGAAAGAAATAAAGTTGTGATCCAAGGCAAAAAGAGTGTGCTTAAGAACCCTGGACACCTCTAA
>NC_029775.3:25014769-25017342 GCF_000817695.3 Arachis duranensis
TTGGAGTTAAACGCCCAAACTGGCATAAAAGCTGGCGTTTAACTCCAGAAAAGGTCTCTACACATGAAAGCTTCATTGCTCAGCCCAAGCACACACTAAGTGGACCCAGAAGTGGATTTTTACGTCATTTACTCATTTCTGTATACCCTAGGCTACTAGTTCACTATTAATAGGATCTTTTGACATTGTACCTGCACCTCATGACACTTTACACGTTTCTTTGTGTATTTTCCACAGCATGAGTCTCTAAACCCCATGGTTGGGGGTGAGGAGCTCTGCTGTGTCTTGATGGATTAATGCAATTACTACTGTTTTTCATTCAACCATGCTTGCTTCCATTCCAAGATATTACTTGTTCTTAAACCGAATGAATGTGATGATCCGTGACACTCATCATCATTCTCAACTATGAACGTGTGCCTGACAACCACCTCCGTTCTACCTTAGATTAAGTAGATATCTCTTGGATTCTTTAACCAGAATCTTCGTGGTATAAGCTAGAACTGATGGCGGCATTCAAGAGAATCCGGAAGGTCTTAACCTTGTCTGTGGTATTCTGAGTAGGATTCAATGATTGAATGACTGTGACGAGCTTCAAACTCCTGAAGGCGGGGCGTTAGTGACAGACGCAAAAGAATCACTGGATTCTATTCCGGCCTAATTGAGAACCGATAGATGGATAGCCGTGCCGTGACAGGGTGCGTTGAACATTTCCACTGAGAGGATGGGAGGTAGCCACTGACAACGGTGAAACCCTTACATACAGCTTGCCATGGAAGGAGCCCTGCGTGCTTGAAGAAGAAGACAGTAGCAAAGCAGAGATTCAGAAGATGGAGCATCTCCAAAACCTCAACCTATTCTCTATCACTGCAAAACAAGTACTTATTTCATGTTCTTTTGCTTTTCACAATCAATCCTGATAATTTCTGATATCTTGACTTAGATTTACAAGATAACCATAGCTTGCTTCAAGCCGACAATCTCCGTGGGATCGACCCTTACTCACGTAAGGTATTACTTGGACGACCCAGTGCACTTGCTGGTTAGTTGTGCGGGGTTGCAAAAGTGTGATTGCAATTTCGTGCACCAGTGATGGTGCTCAACAGTTCTGGGGTGGAGATAAGCGGCAACCATGGATCTGAATAGATGCTGATATTTGTGCCAGAGCCAACTTTCCAGAGGAGTCTCTTCTTAATGACCTTCCTTCCTTCCAAGACACTTCTCCAACTCCAGAAAGGTAAGTTTCCTATCTCTGCTTTCATTATGTCAATATACCTGAAGTATTTTCCTTTGAGCATTCGAGCTAGCAGAGAATTAGGCTTTGTTATAATTCTCTAACATTGCTTTCCAAGTAAGGCTAGGTTTTGGGCTCTTAGGTCTTTGAACCCTAACCCCCCATCTGACTTAAGTCTTGATAGTTTCTCACAGCTTACCCATGATATCCTCCTTTCGGTGCCTCTCTGCCCCCACCAGAATTGTGTTAGGATACTATGAATTTTTGAATCAATGTGTCGGGTAGTTTAAAGCATGATAAGGTATATATTGGAATAGCTTCTCCCACCGCTTTTATCAGAACATGTCGATCTCCTGCTGAGAGAAGTTTCCTCTTCCACCCTTCCACTTTTTTTCTAACTTTATCTTTAATTATGCCAAAGGTTTCTTTCTTTGATCTCTGGATGAGAGAAGGTAAGCCAAGGTATTTGTCTTGTGCTCCCACATGTGTAATGTCCATCCTGTCCGTTAATAAAAGTCTCATATTTTGAGAAGTATTGTTGCTGAAAAATACTGCAGACTTGGCCAAATTCAGCTTTTGCCCACTATATCATTCATAAGCATCTAAAAGAGCTAAAATATTATCACAACTTTGATCCAAGGCTGTATGGTGGGTGTTCATACCCTGGGTCGAGATGACCGACCCGGGATGTTTAGCGACAAGGCGACCGACCTCTTCAGGTCAGACTATCCGACCTCTTCTCAAAGAGCTCGGCCAAATCAACAGGAAAGCCCAAATAAAGGGCCCAAATAGAGGAACGCGACCCAAATCCAGAGGCAATCCCAGCCTACAGAGATAAAGGCGGTTCCGTTGAAGATAAGCTGACCTCACCCAAAGATAAGATAAGATAAGATAAGATAACTAACTGATATGCTATAAACTTGATAGCTACGATTTTAGGAAATTGCACAATCGGCAAAATTCCTTCCGGCAAGTGCACCGGTTATCGTCAAGTAAAAACTCACAATAGAGTGAGGTCGAATCCCACAAGGATTGGTTGAGTGAGCAATTCGGATTAGAAGTGTGTTCTAGTTGAGCGGAATCAAGATTTAGATGAGAGTTGTGGAATGTTAAATTGCATGAATTAAAGGGCGAGAAACTAAATTGCTGAAATTAAAAGGGGATCGGGGTGTTGCATGAATTAAATTGCAGAATATAAAGAGAAAGTGTAGATCAGAAATGGGGAATTCATTGGGTTTCAGGAGATATTGAGATCTCCGAATCAAAATATTTTTATCTCTTCCTCAACCAATGCATTCATTGAATTTTGCTTGGCAATCTTATATGATTGGATCCCAAT
>NC_029775.3:25018529-25018826 GCF_000817695.3 Arachis duranensis
CCCTTTATTGATTTTGTTGCTTCCTTGCCTAGCCTCTTCTTCCCTGAAATCATCCAAACAACTGCATCAAAGTCTTGCAAAATTTCATGAGAATTCTTCCATTCATAGCATTTAAGTAATATCACTAAAAACTCATGGAATTTGCATCAAAATCATACTGTTTGGATGGTTCATTGCTTTGTTGTTCATTTAACCATTCTTGGTTACTTTAAGCTTAAGAAAATGCATAAAACAACTAAAACTAACAGAAAAATGCTAGTGAAACTAGCCTAAGATGCCTTGGCATCACAACACCAA
>NC_029775.3:25018980-25020539 GCF_000817695.3 Arachis duranensis
TCATCAGAAGGGTTTTATGCAGAAAGTTGCAGCATCACTTTTTTCATTCTTATCAGGTAAAATTATCACTTTTTCATTGCATCCATCAAACACTGCTATGGCCTCTTGTTATTCTTATGTCCTTGGCACTTTTCCTTTCTTTGTTTTTTTCTTTTTCCTAGAGCTCCTTTGCTCCTTGTTTGCTCACTGTCATGTGTTGCACAAGCCTTTGGCATTTTCTTTTTCTTATCAGTGCATTACACATATCCACTACAGGCATTTTAGTTCACATTTCTTCTTGAGACATTGGTGCCCAGCACCTCTTTGTGTGACTAAATGTTTTGTATTTAGGTTGCTCTTGATAATGGACTTTTGGTTGATAATCCCGGGTTAGTTAACCCAAGTTACCAAGTGTTGAAACACTCCTCAGAACCTATTCATCCAAGCATATCCTTAATACATAAACACCACAGGCATTTGTCTCAGAAGTTCAAACCATTGGTGCCTAGCTTATTTTCTCATTTTTTCTTGCTTTTTGGTTGCCCCTTTTTCAGTGGCTTTTTCTTCTTCTTTTTCTTTCTTTTTCATGGCCAAAGACATTTATTTATCAAGATCCATAGACAGTATTCAACTTCTACACAAAAATGATAATTCTACACTCAGTTTCCAGTGATCTGACTAAACAATCAAGCATGCATACCACCACTTAATTCTACTTGATTTGTCACTAAATGAGCCAAGTTACTCTTGTTCAAACTTTTCTTTTATTTTTGGAAACAGAACAAGCATGGCAAGCATTTGTTTAAGAAGGTGAAGTTATATCCAAACATCTAGGCATTCACTTTATTCAAAGCAGTAAACCAACACTCATACTAAAAACTTCACATTCCAGAAAGATTCAACAATTACAGTTTAAACTAGAACAAGCATGCTTTTGTTTGCCTTTTAAAGAATTGTCAAGGAACAACACCACCTTGTGAAATTTCTTGTTTTCTCTTTGTTGCCAGGAAACAATTTGATTTCTCCTTCTTCTCCTAGTTGTTGCTTCATGTTCTTTCTAAGATCCTTGTTTCCTTTCCTGCAAAGAGTGATGAAGTTGCTTGCTTCTCAAGCACTTGAGTGGTTAGCTTAACTATGTATGGGCAAGTGTCTGAGTCTTAAGTTGGTGTGTGAACACCAAACTTAGTCTCCTACTTACTCCTCTGTTCTTTGAATCCTTGAATTCTCCTTGGAATGAAGTTGCTGCTAAGGATTTTAAGCATTTCTGTGATTGCTTAGAATGGTCGTTCCTTTCATATAATTCAAAGGTTGTTGTGTTCAGTTGATCTTTATGGTGGAACACCAAACTTAGAGTCACACATTCCCCTTTGAATTATTGATCCACGAATTCATTGTTTGGTGTGAAACACTAAACTTAATTCTTTGCAATGCACAGAAACTACTTCACCTTTTTATTGAAACAAATAAAAGAAACAGCAAAGGGGTATTACCTCAGGTTGGGTTGCCTCCCAACAAGCGCTTCTTTAACGTCACTAGCTTGACGGTCAGCTTCCTCAGTTGAGGTGATATTTAACCTTGTC
>NC_029775.3:25037913-25050940 GCF_000817695.3 Arachis duranensis
ATGCATGGAAGAATTCTCATGAAATTTTGCAAGACTTTGATGCAGTTGTTTGGATGATTTCAGGGAAGAAGAGGCTAGGCAAGGAAGCAACAAAATCAATAAAGGAAGCTTGAAGATCACATGTGGAGTTTAAGTTCCAGTTTAAGCTTAAACTGGAACTTAAACTCCACATGTGATCTTCAAGCTTCCTTTATTGATTTTGTTGCTTCCTTGCCTAGCCTCTTCTTCCCTGAAATCATCCAAACAACTGCATCAAAGTCTTGCAAAATTTCATGAGAATTCTTCCATTCATAGCATTCAAGTAATATCACTAAAAACTCATGGAATTTGCATCAAAATCATACTGTTTGGATGGTTCATTGCTTTGTTATACATTTAACCATTCTTGGTTACTTTAAGCTCAAGAAAATGCATAAAACAACTAAAACTAACAGAAAAATGCTAGTGAAACTAGCCTAAGATGCCTTGGCATCACTAACTTATCTTATCTAGAAAGGTCACTTCTCACCATTATAAATACACTGGAGCACCCAGGTATAACTCATACTCTGATTCTACTCAATACTTGTTTAATACCCTTGATAACTTAAGCATCGAAGTCCCTTGCAGGTACCCCCCACCCTCCGGGGACACAGGATCAGCACCACTACCAAGTCCAACAAATCAGACACATCAGTTCCGACCGCCGTACACCTGCCGGACACGTCGGCTCCGACCAACACAGAAGATCTTGTCCGAGATCGACCTACAGTTTCAGGTAACCCTCGGAACATTGGCGCCGTTGTCAGGGACCTGGAAGTCATCCCATTAACATGGCGGATGACCATGACAACGACCACGATTTAGGTTTGGAAGACAGAACGCCGCATAAAAACGTGGACACAATACTCAATGCTACTCCAGAAACCCACGGAGACAAAAATTCATCAAATCCAAGAGTAATAGAAACACTTCAAAATCGATTGGAGCAACTTGAGAAAGAAGCCCAACATCGACGTGAAAAAGAAGAAGATCTACGCCGAGAAATAAGGCGGCACCGAGAATTAGAAGATAAGCTTATAAAACTCGAAGCTGATCTCAAAACCAAAGCTACTCGACCATCTACGGAGGATAGTTCTCAGAAAGATCAAGATCTATTTACCAGAGAAATTATGAAAACCAAAATTCCAAAAGATTTCAAGCTTCCGGATATGACTCTATATGACGGTACCTCCGACCCTAACCATCATCTCAGCAACTTCAGAAGTAGAATGTACCTCACCGATGCCTCAGATGCAGTTTATTGCAAAGCCTTTCCAACAACTCTCACCAAGACAGCCATTAAATGGTTCGACAACCTACCTCCACAATCCATCTCGAGTTTTGACGACCTGGCCAAAAAGTTCCTGGCTCGATTCTCCATACAAAAGGACAAAGCCAAACACGCACCCAGCTTACTCGGGATCAAGCAAGGAGACCGAGAAAGTCTTCGCAACTACATGGAGAGATTCAACAAAATATGCATGGACATACAAAATCTACCAACAGAAGTGCCATCATGGGCCTCATAAATGGCCTGTGAGAAGGACCATTCAGCCAATCTATATCAAAAAGATACTCGACATCCCTAGATGAAGTACAAGAACGAGCGCAGAAGTACATTAACATGGAGGAAAATTCTCGACTTGGCGAAGCCTCAAGGTCCGGTTCTGCCTACCGAGATAAAGAATCTAAGAAAAAGGAAGATCGCTCCAGAGAGAAAATCAAAAAATATCACAACTACACCCCTCTTAGGGTATCCTTGGTAGACGTTTACAAAGAAGTCTGCCATACGGAAAAAATCCCTCCAGCTCGGCCACTTAAAGGCAAAAGAGGAGGGGGAAATCGGAATGAGTACTGTGAATATCACCGACTTCGAGGGCATTCCACCAACGAATGTTTTGACTTGAAAAACGTCATAGAAAAATTAGTACGAGAAGGAAAGTTAGATCGGTTCTTGGCCAACCGGGACGAAGAACCAAGGAAAAGAAGGAGGGATGAGGACGTCGGACGATCTGAACGATCGCCTCGCACACCAGAAAGACATGTCCACGTGATACATGGCGGATTTGCTGGGGGAGGAATCTCCAAATCATCCCACAAGCGACACCTCAAAGAGGTATACCATATCGAAGGACAGAAGGAGACGCCAGACATCCCGGCAATCATGTTTACCGAAGAAGATGCATCCGGAATCATCTCGGGACACGACGACCCCATAGTCATCACGATCATATTGGCAAACGCCAACCTCCACCGCACACTAATCGACCAGGGAAGCTCTGCCGACATCTTATTCAAAACTGACTTCGACAAACTCGGCCTAGAAGAGAAAGAGCTAAGAACATATCCAAACAGTCTGTTCGGACTGGGAGATGTCCCAGTTCAACCACTGGGATACGTGTCGCTGCATACAACCTTCGGGAAGGGGAACTAATCTAAAACACTCAAGATAGACTACATCGTGGTCGACGTAAGCTCAGCCTACAATGCCCTGATAGGTCGGACAACGTTAAATCAGCTCGGCGCAATAGTTTCGACTCCGCATCTATGTATGAAATTTCCAACTACAGAAGGGATAGCTACAATAAGAGCAGATCAAAAGATGGCGCGTCGCTGTTACAACGAAAGTCTAAACCTTCGAGGCGAAGCAAGAGAGTTCCACACAATCGAGCTCGGTGGAGCTCAGAGACGAGAAGAGCTCCGACCACAACCCGAGGGAGAAGTAGAAAGGGTCCAGATTGGAGACACCTCGAATAAAACAACTAATATTGGCACGATCCTGAAAGGAGATGCAAAAGAATCATTGATACAGTTTTTGCGAGATAATGTTGATCTCTTCACATGGAAAGCTGCCGACATGCCGGGCATAGATCCCAAACTAACGAGCCACAAGTTGGCAGTCTACCCGGGATCCCGACCGATACAACAAAGACGAAGAAAACTTGGGCCAGAACGATCTCAGGCTGTAGAAAAACAAGTACAAGCACTACTAGAGGCAGGGTTCATAAGGGAAGTCAAATACCCACTATGGCTAGTAAACGTCGTTTTGGTGAAAAAATCAAATGGGAAGTGGCGAATGTGCACCAACTACACTGACCTCAACAAAGCCAGCCCAAGAGATCCTTACCCACTCCCAAGCATTGACGCTCTAGTAGATGCTTCATCAGGATACAAGTATCTCTCATTCATGGACGCATACTCAGGGTACAACCAGATACCAATGTATCTGCCAGACCAAGAAAAGACCTCGTTTCTTACACCTAAGGCAAATTATTGCTACATCGTGATGCCTTTCGGCCTGAAAAACGTAGGAGCCACTTATCAAAGGCTAATGAATAAAGTCTTCTCAGATCACATCGGAAAAATCATGGAGGTCTACGTGGATGACATGTTGATAAAGACAAAAAGCGAAGAGACATTGCTAACCGATTTGATTCAAGTATTCGATACCATAAGGAAGCACGACATGCGACTCAACCCGACTAAATGCACCTTCGCAGTAGAAGCAGGTAAATTTTTAGGATTTAGGCTCACACAAAGGGAATCGAGGCAAAATCCTGATAAATGCCAGGCCATACTCAACATGAAGAGCCCAACCTGCATCAAAGAGGTACAACAGCTCAATGGAAGGTTGGCAGCCTTGTCCAGATTCCTAGCAGGATCAGCGATAAGATCCCTCCCTTTCTACGCTACCTTAAAGAAGGGAAAGAACTTCGAATGGACAGCTGAATGTGAACAAGCCTTCAAAGACTTCAAAGAATTCTTGGGGCAACCACCTATCCTATCTCGACCACAAGAGGGAGAATCGCTCATACTATACCTCGCAGTAGGAAGTCGGACAATAGCCTCAGCGTTGATTCGAGAAGACGAAAGAGGACAACAACCCGTCTACTTCATTAGTAAAGCACTACAGGGGTCAGAGCTGAACTACCAAAAAATAGAAAAATTTGCATACTCTCTGATACTCACATCCCGGCGACTTCGCCCATACTTCCAGGCACATACCATCAAAGTTCGGACCAACCAGCCCATAAAAGGGATATTACAGAAAACAGATCTGGCAGGAAGAATCCTACAATGGGCAATCGAGTTGTCCAAGTTCGACCTCTAATATGAGGCACGGACAGCCATCAAATCACAACACTTGGCCGATTTCATCGCAGAATTCACAGACATCCCGAAAATCCCCATAGAGTGGAACATATACGTCGACGGATCCTCAAATAAAATAGGAAGCGGTGCGGGTGTGATAATCGAAAGCAACCAAGGAACTCAACTTGAGCTCTCCCTTAAATTCGGATTCCCGGCCTCGAACAATCAAGCGAAATACGAAGCGCTACTAGCCGGTTTGAAGCTGGCTAGGGAGGTTGGAGCTCAGAAACTCAACATCTACAGCGACTCACAAGTCGTTACCTCACAAATAACAGGAAGCTACCAAGCTAAAGACCCGACCATGAAAAAATATTTGGATAGAACCAAAGAATAGCTCGGACAACTCGGAGAATACAGGATCTACCACATTCCCCGTGAGCAAAATGCCCGAGTTGATGCACTTTCAAAATTAGCCAGCACCAAACCAGGGGGCAACAACAGAAGTCTCATTCAGGAGATACTACAGAACCCGTCAATATCGGAAGAAGAAGTCCTAGCCATAATAGGTCTGGATCAAGGATGGATGACCCCCATAATAAATTACCTCAAAACAGAAGCACTTCCTACAGATGAAAAGGAGGCAAAAAGGCTAAAAAGGGAGGCACAGTACTACACTATCATAAACAACACACTATACAAAAGAGGGATATCAACACATTTACTAAAATGCGTACCGACTTCTAACACAAAGGAAGTCTTGGAGGAAGTGCACAGCGGCATTTGTGGTAATCATATCGGAGCGCAAGCCCTCACCAAAAAGATACTCCGGGCGGGATTCTATTGGCCAACTCTACAAAAGGAGGCTACAGAATTTGTGAGGACATGCCCAACATGCCAGAAGCATGCCAACTTTCACATCGCCCCACCAGAAAAGCTCATTAGCGTGACCTCACCCTGGCCATTTGCGAAATGGGAACTCGACCTTCTCGGACCCTTCCCACAGGGATCGGGACAAGTAAAATTCCTCATAGTAGGAGTAGACTATTTCACAAAATGGATCGAGGCAGAACCCCTAGCCAACGTCACCGCTCAAAGAATTCGAAAATTCCTATATAGGAACATTATTACGAGGTTCGGGGTACCATACTCCATCACCACGGACAACGGTACCCAATTTACAGAGGCAGGCTTCAGAAAATTGTGGCCGACTTGAACATAAAACACCAGTTCACCTCCGTCGAACATCCCCAAGCCAATGGACAAGCCGAAGTGGCCAACAAAGTCATATTGGCCGGACTAAAGCGGAGGTTATAAGAAGCAAAGGGAGCTTGGGCCGAGGAACTTCCACAAGTCCTATGGGCATATTGAACAACCCCCCATTCTACTACAAACGAATCACCATTCCGACTAGCATACGGAGCGGAGGCAATGATTCCAATAGAAATCGAGGAGGGATCTCCCCGAGTAGTCCACTACAATGAACGAGTAAACTCCAAACTTCAGAGAGAAGAGCTCGACTTGTTACCCGAGATCCAAGAAAGAGTTCGGATCAGGGAAGAAGCTTTAAAGCGACGAATGGCTTCCAGATACAATTGAAAGGTAGTGCTGAGAAGTTTTGCAGAGAATGATCTCATCCTAATCAGAAATGACATTGGAACAACTTGACCCAGAGAAGGAAAGCTGGCAGCAAACTGGAAAGGACCCTACCGAGTCATTGAAGTACTGGGGAAGGGCTACTACAGACTGTCCGAGCTTGATGGATGAGAGCTTCCCCGATCATGGCATGCCTACAACCTAAGAAGGTACTACAGTTAGAAAAGGTAAAGAATCTCACTAAATGGATGCGCTCTTTTTCCTAAAAAGGTTTTTTAATGAGGCACCATATCGAGACCTAGATCATACCCGACTTAAAGGGACAAGGAAATTCCCACACGTATATATTTGCATTTTTTCTTTGAATAAAGTTTATTGAGATATTCTACAAGATTCCAAGACGCATTAATCTGAAGTATTCATCGTCCGATTATAAAGCAACAGGTCGGCAGAAAGTGAAAAACAAATTCACTGCGCGACCACGATAAAGACAATCATCTGATAAAGGTGAAAACGCGATTCACCCAAAAGATGATCTAAAGATGCCAACCATTTTCTACAAATCGGCAAAGATGAACACAGAGTAATGTAAGAAGTTATCAAAAGCAATCCAAAAAAAAGAACCTGACGAGGTCTTACGGATAGCTAATATAATAACTTAAAAGGCTGGCCGACGTTCAGAAGTCGGACCATGTCAACCCAAGTTATAAGTAAACCCTGGAAAAAGGTCTGGCCAACCCTATTAAAGAGGATTACTTTAACTTAGAAGGGCCTGACATAACAAAGTCAGCCCAAAACTAAAAAAGTTATACGAATAGTCCCTGAAAGAGATCTGACAAAGATCCAAGAAAGAGGACTATGAAAAATAACTTAAAGGAGACCGACATAACCAAGTCGGACTCCTACTACCAAAAAGTTATCAACATAATCCCTGAAAGAGACCGAGTAAAGGCCCAAAAAAGGGGATCACAAAAATAACTTTTGAGGGGGACCAACATAAATCGGTCATAAGGTGCTAAAAATACAAACAAAAGTGAGGAAACTGAGAAACAAGTAAAACCCCCCACAGTCACGACCTCAAAAGGATCCAAGCTACAAACACGGCCTCAAAAGGATCCAAGCTACAAACAATAAATACGAAAGCAATCTAAAGAGGCCAAAGCAGCAAGATCTCAACAGATACCATAATAAAAACATAGTATGATAAAGCTTCAAGAGGCCACCACAAAACCAGCCTCGGAAGCTACTTTTGTTTTTCAAAAAGAGTTGCAAGGCAGACAACTAGAAACGTCAAGAAGAACAAACAAAACAAAGTTCAAAAGCCCATAAATTGGGCTATTTACACAAAATATCCAGAAAAAAGATCAGCTAAAGATCGGGAGCTTTCCCGGCAGCATCAGTATGAGGAGAAGGAGGACGAGTCTGAAGGGACACGGCATCTACGGTTTTATCATCCCGGTTTAGAATCTGGCAATCCGGATCAGATGCAACGGGAGGAACAGAGGAGGTTGACACCTTAAGAGAAGGCACTGGGGGAGGATCAGCCTCATCATCATCCTGGTCATCAGGGACAATCTTACCATCCCTCACGACATTGTCCAGGCTAATGAGAGTCAAGTCGGCATCAGGAGCAACAACCCGGAACTGTTCCATCAGGTTCTCAGAAGCAGCAGTTACGCTACCCACAAGGTAACCTTGAAGCTCACCATAATTAAGCCGGGCTGTTTCCAAATCCTCCCGAAGATGCATCAATTCCCTATAATTCCCTATAAGCTGAGACATAGCTGTCCTTATGTTTCAACGCCATGTCTTCGGCCAGCTTCAAAGAAGCAGCAAGGGCAATAGAGCTGGCCTTCTCACTCTCCAACTCCCTCTCCACCTTCACTAACTTCACCTCCAACTCCTCCTTCAAACCCTTGATTCAATCAAATTCCGACTTGGCCTCTTCCATAAAGGATTTTGTGGCATGAATCAGAATCCCCAGAATTATTCGGAATATAGCGGCACCCATATGAGCCATCTTCACACTATTTTTAGTAATAAAATCCAAATGCCAAAGAAGAGACACGTCGTCCATGGAAAGCCCACCATAGGGGGCAATTTGCTGGTCAACAAACTCAATGTCATCAAAGTCTGGGGCATCCAAGTTAAAGGGCTCGGATGTTTTTTGCTTTTTCAAAGGTGGGGCACCAGAAGCAGTAGCAGAAGTTTGAGGAGGATCGACTTGATGAAACTGGGGAGTAGAAATTACTTTCCTCGGCCCAAGGGAACTCGGCACAGGAGGCTTTAGGGGGACCTGTGAAGATCCCTCGCCGGCCACCTTGGCCGAGATGTTCAGAGCAGCAGTTGCCTTCTTTGCCCTTTTGAAGGCCTTCATAGAGTCATTATTCTTTGACATCTCTACAAAGCACAAAAATAGCTACGACAAAGAGTTACGAAAGAGGAAGAAAAAGGAAATAAGTACAGAAACAAGTCAGACAAATAGACAAACAAATACCCAAAGCAGTCCGAACTAAGGACGGATTAGTCAAAAATCTTTTTGTATCAAGATGAGGTGGTTTCCCCCAGAGATTCTTAAGAACAACTACAAAAGCGTGTTCAACATCATCCAGCATCTCCCAGGTATAGCGAGACACTCTTACATCCTTCTGCCACTCTAGAGGGAAGGAGGGCTCGTCATTTTCATCAAGAAAAAAGGGGTGGGCCCCCTCAACAGCTTGAACTCCAAAGAAGTAATTCTTGAAGTCCTTAAAGGACTCATCATACATCGCAAACACTTTATGGCCCTGAGCGGACCGGAAAGAAACCCAAGAAGCTTTCTTTTTTGAAGAACCGCCAGGCTTGGCAGAAACATTCACTACACCAGGCTTTGTCAAAACGAAAAGATAAAAGAAGAGAGATTGCGAAGCAAGGATGCCAAATCACGACCCAGTAGCTGAAAGATTTTTATAAAACCCTAGGAATTTGGGTGAAGTTGGGATGGAGCAATATTACACGACCACAACAAGTCGGTTTCAAAAGAAGTAAAAGGAAAAGTAACATTCAACTGGCTGAAAAAGTATTCATAGGCATAGAAGAAGGGACGCTCCCTCTCCATGGAAGTCGGAAAGCAAATCCTCTCATCAGCATCAGGAGCAACAAGCTCGTAATCCCCCTTGCGAGCATTGTTACCACAAATCCTATTACGCTTCCTCACCTCTGTGCAAAATTCAGCGTCCACAACGGAAACACACAACAAAACAAGGGAGTCCAGCCAATCGGACATCCCCTCGGGAACTCTGGAAGACATCTCTACAATGTTATTGCGAGAAGACATGGGGCCAACTAAATCCTAAAAGTAAGAAAAGAAAATGAGGTTACTACAAACATCTCGGACAAAGGGGAAAACAACTCGGTCAATGCTTCTGAGGCAATGAAAAGCAAGAAAAGAAAAACCCCAAGACTCAAACCAAAGTCCTGGGGCATTCTTTGGAGGCAGCAATAATGCAAAGTTTCCAGAACACATCCTTTGGATTCAAAGCAACAAGTGTTTTTTTCAAAGAAAAAACACAACAAATCATCACAGAGTCTACCAAACAAAACATCCCCAAAGCAACAAAGCATGAGACCATTAAAGACGCAACCTTTTTTGAAAAAAGATCAGACAGGAAGCAATCTCCAAAAAAATAGATACAGATCTTTTACCAGTATCAAACGCAACCAGAAAGCAACAGTAAAACCCCAGAAAGCCTCAACAGAAATTCCAAGAAAAACCACAAGAAGAAAGATAAGAAAAGCATATCACAGCAACGAGTAAAAGATCACAAAAGATCCAAACTTTCAAACATGCAAAACCAGAACTTCACCAAAATTAAAGACGAAGCCACAAAGAAGACGAGAAAAGCTATTACCAACCTGGAAAGAACAAGCGAGCTTCAACAAAAAACCAAAGGAGGAAGAAGAAATCTAGGAATACGAACAAGAGCAATGTCGCCGGAAGAAACACAAAGACCCCAAGCTCCAACGCCAAATGACGCCGCACCACAAGGAAAACAGAAATGCAAACGAAAAAACAAAGAGTGGAGAGAACTAAGAAAAGAAGTTACGAAAAAAGCAAAAGAAGAGAAACCATTTTCGGGGTTTCAAAATCCAAAGTAAAAGAGCCTAAAGGAAACGGGGCAATTAATGCTCAAAATTAAAAAGCATTAAACCCTCGCACGTTCCCAAAAAAGCGCCGGTATAAAAGCGCGCGTCTTTTAGAAGAAAACTTTCTACATTCAAAAAAGACTCTACAAAGAAAAGGAATCGACAAAATGCTTGAGTTTGACTTCACTTAAGAAGGACCGAAGTCAAGGACTCAACCTCCAAAGGAAGAACCGAGCTCAAGCAGGGGCACTGTTCATACCCTGGGTCGAGATGACCGACCCGGGATGTTTAGCGACAAGGCGACCGACCTCTTCAGGTCAGACTATCCGACCTCTTCTCAAAAAGCTCGGCCAAATCAACAGGAAAGCCCAAATAAAGGGTCCAAATAGAGGAACACGACCCAAATCCAGAGGCAATCCCAGTCTACAGAGATAAAGGCGGTTCCGTTGAAGATAAGCTGACCTCACCCAAAGATAAGATAAGATAAGATAAGATAACTAACTTATCTTATCTAGAAAGGTCACTTCTCACCATTATAAATACACTGGAGCACCCAAGTATAACTCATACTCTGATTCTACTCAATACCTGTTTAATACCCTTGCTAACTTAAGCATCGGAGTCCCTTGCAGGGACCCCCCACCCTCCGGGGACACAGGATCAGCACCACCACCAAGTCCAACAAATCAGACACATCAGTTTCGACCGCCGTACACCTGCCGGACACGTCGTCTCCGACCAACACAGAAGATCTCGTCCGAGATCGACCTACAGTTTCAGGTAACCCTCGGAACAGTAGGCGAAATTGTGATCTCTAATAATGGCTTCAACTTGGTATGCACGTTTATAACTTAGCACTTTCTTCACAACCTCGCACAACTAACCAGCAAGTGAACTGGGTCGTCCAAGTAATAAACCTTACGTGAGTAAGGGTCGATCCCACGGAGATTGTTGGTATGAAGCAAGCTATGGTCATGTTGTAAATCTCAGTCAGGCGGATAATAAATGGTTATGGAGTTTTCGAATAATAATAATAAATAAACAGAAAAAAAGATAGAAATACTTATGTAGATCATCGATGGGAATTTCAGATAGGCGTATGAAGATGTTGTGCTCCTTCTGAATCTCTGCTTTCCTACTGCCTTCATCCAATCCTTCTTACTCTTTTCCATGGCAAGCTGTATGTAGGGCATCACCGTTGTCAATGGCTACATCCTATCCTGTCAGTGAAAAAGGTCCAAATGCTCTGTCACGGCACGGCTAATCATCTGTCGGTTCTCGATCATGTCAGAATAGAATCCCTTGATTCTTTTGCATTTTTCATCACGCCCAACAATTGCGAGTTTGAAGCTTGTCACAATCATTTAATCCCGGAATCCTACTCGGAATACTACAGACAAGGTTTAGACTTTTCGGATTCTCATGAATGCCGCCATCAATTCTAGCTTATACCACGAAGACTCTGATCTCATGGAATGGAAGGCTCGGTTGTCAGGCGAGGGCAACCATGCGTCGTGCATCAGGAATCCAAGAGATACATACTCTAGCTTTCGCTTGTACAACGGAAGTGGTTGTCAGGCACGCGTTCATAGGGACGGATGATTATGAGTGTCACGGATCATCACATTCATCAGGTTGAAGTATGAGTAGTATTTTAGAATAGAAATAAGATTGAATTTGAATAAAAGATAGTAGTAATTGCATTAAAACTCGAGGTACAGCAGAGCTCCACACCCTTAATCTATGGTGTGTAGAAACTCCACCGTTGAAAATACATAAGTGATGAAGGTTCAGGCATGGCCGAATGGCCAGCCCCCAAAACGTGATCAATAGTCTCTTAAAATGAATAATGGAATAAAACCGAGACCAAAGATGTAACGTGGTCAAAAGACACTGAATACAATAGTAAAATGTTCTATTTGTACTAGACTAGTTACTAAGGTTTACAGAAGTAAGTAATTGATGCAGAAATCCACTTCCGGGGCCCACTTGGTGTGTGCTTGGGCTGCGCTTGAGCTTTACACGTGCATAGGCTTCTTTTGGAGTTGAACACCATGTTGTAACGTGTTTTTGGCGTTCAACTCTGGTTCATGACGTATTTCTGGTGTTTGACTCCAGAATGCAGCATGAAACTGGCGTTGAGCGCCAGTTTATGTCGTCTAATCACGAATAAAGTATAGACTATTATATATTTCTAAAAATCTCTGGATGTCTACTTTCCAACGCCGTTAAGAGCACGCCATTTGGAAATCTGTAGCTACAAAAAATCCATTTCTAGTGCAGGGAGATCAGAATCCAACAGCATCAGTAGTCCTTTGTCAGCCTTTTATCAAAGTTTTGCTCAAGTCCCTCAATTTCAGCCAGAAAGTACCTAAAATCATAGAAAAACACACAAACTCATAGTAAAGTCTAGAAATGTGAATTTAGCATAAAAACTAATGAAAACATCCCTAAAAGTAACTATATCCTATTAAAAACTACCTAAAAACAATGTCAAAAAGCGTATAAATTATCCGCTCATCACAACACCAAACTTAAATTGTTGCTTGTCCCCAAGCAACTGAAAATCAATTAGGATAAAAAGAAGAGAATATACTATAAATCCCAAAATATTAATGAATATTAATTCTAATTAGATGAGTGGGACTTGTAGCTTTTTGCTTCTGAACAGTTTTGGCATCTCACTTTCTCCTTTGAAGTTTAGAATGATTGGCATCTATAGGAACTTAGAATTTTAGATACTGTTATTGATTATCCTAGTTAAGTTTGTTGATTCTTGAACACAGCTACTTAATTGAACCGGCTTGCCTTTGGAGTCTCTTTTCCATTGAGCTCCTTCAACATATATGTCCATAAGGACTTGGTCCAACCTTTGATCAAAGTTGACCCTTCTTGTGTATGGGCGTGCATCTCGTTGCATCATAGACAAGTTGAATGCTAACCTCACATTTTCTGGACTAAAATCTAAGTAATTTCCCCGAACCATTGTAAGATAGTTCTTTGAATTCAGGTTCATACTTTGATCATGGTTCCTAGTGATCCATGCATTGGCATAGAACTCTTGAACCATTAAGATTTTGACTTGTTGAATGGGGTTGGTCAGAACTTCCCAACTTCTTCTTTGGATCTCATGTCGGATCTCCGGATACTTATTTTTCTTAAGCTTGAAAGGGACCTCAGGGATCACCTTCTTCTT
>NC_029775.3:25050969-25055780 GCF_000817695.3 Arachis duranensis
TGGTCTTGATGGGCTTTTGAGATGAATCTCTCCATCTCCCATGACTCGGAGGTGGAAGCTTTTGTCTTCCCTTTCCCTTTTCTAGAGGTTTTTCCGGTCTTAGGTGCCATAGGTGGTTATGGAAAAACCAAAAGCTATGCTTTACCACACCAAACTTAGAATATTGCTCGCCCTCGAGTAAGAGAAGAAAGAAAAGAAGAAGAAGAAGAAGAGAAAATATGGATGAGAGTGGGGGAAGGTGTATTCGGCCAAGGTATAGAAGAGGGGGTTGTGTTATGTAAAAATGAAGAAGGATGGAGGGGTTTATATAGGGAGGGGAGAGGGAGTAGGTTCGGCTATTTAGGGTGGGTTTAGGTGGGAAAGAAATTTTGAATTTTGAAGGTAGGTGGGGTTTATGGGGAAGAGTGGATGAATGTGAGTTATGGGGAAGAGTGGATGGATGTGAGTGGTGAAGGGGGTAATTGGAAAGAGAGATTGAGGTGATTGGTGAAGGGTTTTTATGGGGAAGAGAGGATGAATGTGAAGAAGAGGAGAGAAGGTGAGTGGAGGTAGGTGGGGATCCTGTGGGGTCCACAGATCCTGGGATGATCATGTGGGGTCCACAGATCCTGAGGTGTCAAGGATTTACATCCCTGCACCAATTAGGCATGTAAAACGCCTTTGCATACAATTCTGGCATTTAAACGCCGAAGTGATGCTTATATTGGGCGTTCAACGCCCAATTGCAACATGTTTCTGGCGTTGAACGCCAGTTCCATGCTTGTTTCTGGCGTTCAGCGCCAGCTCTCCTCAGGGTATATTCCTGGCGTTCAAATGCCAGGATGCTACTTGTTTCTGGCGTTCAACGCCAGATCCATGCTCTGTTCTGGTGTTGAACGCCAGCCAGATGCTTCTTACTGGCGTTTAAAAGCCAGTAAGTTCTTTTTCCAGGGTGTTATTTTCTTCTGCTATTTTTTTATTCTGTTTTTAATTTTTGTATTTTTTTCGTGACTCCACATGATCATGAACCTAATAAAACATAAAAGAACAATAAAAATAAAATAAAGTTAGATAAATAAAAATTGGGTTGCCTCCCAATAAGCGCTTTTTTAATGTCAATAGCTTGACAGTGGGCTCTCATGGAGCCACAGAGGTGATCAGGTCAATGTTGTAGACTCCCAACACCAAACTTAGAGTTTGGATGTGGGGATTCAACACCAAACTTAGAGTTTAGTTGTGGCCTCCCAACACCAAACTTAGAGCTTGATTGTGGGGGGCTTTGTTTGACTCTATACTGAGATAAGCTTTTCATGCTTCCTCTCCATGGTTGCAGAAGAAGATCCTTGAGCTTTAAACACAAGGTAGTCCCCATTTAATTGAAGAACTTGTTCTCCTCTGTCAACATCAATCACAGCTCCTGCTGTGGCTAGGAAGGATCTTCCAAGGATGATGCATTCATCCTCCTCCTTCCTAGTGTCTAAGATTATGAAATCAGCAGGGATGTAAAGGCCTTTAACCTTCATTAACACATCCTCTACTAATCCATAAGCTTGTCTTACTGACTTGTCTGCCATTTGCAATGAGAATATGGCAGGTTATACCTCAATGATCCCCAGCTTCTCCATTACAGAGAGTGGCATAAGATTTATACCTGACCCCAGGTCACACAGAGCTTTTTCAAAGATCATGGTGCCTATGGTGCAGGGTATTACGAATTTGCCAGGATCTTGTCTCTTTTGAGGTAAAGTTTGCTGAACCTATGTATCTAGTTCATTAATGAGCAAGGGAAGTTCACCTTCCCAAGTCTCATTAGCAAATAACTTGGCATTCAGCTTCATGATAGCTCCTAAATATTGAGCAACTTGCTCTCCAGTTACATCTTCATCCTTTTCAGAGGAAGAATAGTCTTCAGAGCTCATGAATGGCAGAAAGAGGTTTAATGAAATCTCTATGGTCTCTATATGAGCCTTAGATTCCTTTGGGTCCTCAATAGGGAACTCCTTCTTGCTTGAGAGATGTCCCATGAGGTATTCCTCATTGGGATTCACGTCCTCTCCTTCCTCCCTAGGTTCGGCCATATTGATTATATCAATGGCCTTACACTCTCTTTTTGGATTTTCTTTAGTATTGCTTGGGAGAGTACTAGGAGGAGTTTCAGTGACTTTCTTACTCAGCTGGCCCACTTGTTCCTCCAAATTTCTAATGGAGGACCTTGTTTTACTCATAAAGCTTAGAGTGGCCTTAGACAGATCAAAGACTATATTTGCTAAGTTAGAGGTGCTCTGCTCAAAATTCTCTGTCTGTTGCTGAGAAGATGATGGAAAAGGCTTGCCATTGCTAAACCTGTTTCTTCCACCATTATTAAAGCCTTGTTGAGGCTTTTGTTGATCCTTCCATGAGAAATTTGGATGATTTCTCTATGAAGAATTATAGGTGTTTCTATAAGGTTCACCCATGTAATTTACCTCTACCATTGCAGCGTTTTCAGGATCATAAGCTTCTTCTTCAGAAGATGCCTCTTTAGTACTGTTGGATGCATTTTGCCATCCATTCAGACTTTGAGAAATCATGTTGACTTGCTGAGTTAATATTTTGTTGTGAGCCAATATGGCATTCAGAGCATCAATTTCAAGAACTCCCTTCCTCTGAGGCGTCCCATTATTCACGGAATTCCTCTCAGAAGTGTACATGAATTGGTTATTTGCAACCATTTCAATAAGTTCCTAAGCTTTTGCAGGTGTTTTCTTTAGGTGAATGGATCCACCTGCAGAGTGGTCCAGTGACATCTTAGAGAACTCAGACAGACCATAATAGAATATATCCAGAATGGTCCATTCTGAAAGCATGTCAGAAGGACACCTTTTGGTCATCTGCTTGTATCTTTCCCAAGCTTCATAGAGGGATTCACCATCTTTTTGCTTGAAGGTTTGAACATCCACTCTAAGCTTGCTCAGCTTTTGAGAAGGAAAGAACTTAACCAAGAAGGCCGTGACCAGCTTATCCCAAGAGTCCATGCTATCCTTAGGTTGTGAGTCCAACCATGTTCTAGCTCTGTCTCTTACAGCAAAAGGGAAAAGCATGAACCTGTAGACTTCAGGATCTACTCCATTAGTCTTAGCAGTCTCACAGATCTACAAGAACACAGTTAAAAATTGGTAGGGATCTTCTGATGGAAGTCCATGAAACTTGCAGTTTTGTTGCATTAGAGCAACTAGTTGAGGTTTCAGCTCAAAATTATTTGCTCCAATGGCAGGAATTGAGATGCTTTTTCCATCAAACTTGGAAGTAGGTGTAGTATAATCACCAAGCATCCTCCTTGCATTATTGTTGTTGGGTTCGGCTGCCATATCCTTTTCTTGTTTGAAAATTTTAGTAAGGTTGTCTCTGAATTGTTGTAATTTAGCTTCTCTTAGTTTCCTCTTTAGAGTCCTTTCAGGTTCAGGATCAGCTTCAACAAGAATGCCTTTTTCATTATTCCTGCTCATATGAAAGAGAAGAGAACAGAAAAGGAAGAGGAATCCTCTATGTCACAGTATAGAGATTCCTTTATGTTAGTAGAAGAAGAAAGGGAATAAGAGTGAAGAAGAATGAATAATCCAAACACAAGAGTGAGGATAGGGGTAGTGATTGGAGATGAAGAGAAGTGTTAGTAAATGAATAAATAAATAGAATAAGATGAGAGAGAGAAGTTTTCAAAAATAATTTTTGAAAAGGAGTTAATGATTTTCGAAAATTAAAGGGGAATTAAAATTAAAATTAAAATTTGAAATAATTAATTAATTAAAAACAAATTTTGAAAAAGAGGGAGGTATTTTCGAAAATTGGAGAGAGAAAAGTTGTTAGGTGGTTTTGAAAAAGATAAAAAAATAAACAATAGTTAATTGGTTAGTTTGAAAAAGAATTGAAAATCAAATTTGAAAAGATAAGAAGATAAGAAGATATTTTGAAATCAAATTTTTGAAAAAGATAAAATTTTGAAAAAGGTATGATAAAAATATATGATTAAAAAGATATGGTTGGAAAAGATTTATTTATTTTTAAATTAAAATTAATTACTTGACTAACAAGAAACTAAAAGATATGATTCTAGAATTTAAAGATTGAACCTTTCTTAACAAGAAAGTAACAAACTTCAAATTTTTTGAATCAATCACATTAATTGTTAATAAAGTTTTCGAAAATTTGAAATAAAATAAGAAAAAGATTTTGATAAATAGTTTTAAATTTTCGAAAATCATAAGATAAAAGTAAAAGAGATTTGATTTTTTTGAAAAAGATTTTGAAAAGATAAGATTTTTAAAATTGAAAATTTGACTTGACTTACAAGAAATAACTAATTTTAAAAAATTTGACTAAGTCAACTCAAATTTTTGAAATTTTGAGAGAATTAAGGAAAAGATATATTTTTTATTTTTGAATTTTTAATGATGAGAGAGAAAAACACAATTATGACCCAAAACATAAAAATTTGGATCAAAACACATGATGCATGCAAGAACACTATGAATGTCAAGATGAACACCAAGAACACTTTGAAGATCATGATGAACATCAAGAACATATTTTTTGAAAAATTTTTGATGCAAAGAAAACATGCAAGACACCAAACTTAGAAATCTTTAATGCTTAGACAATATGAATGCAAAGATGCACATGAAAAAAATTAAAAAACACAAAGCAAGAAAACATCAAGATCAAACAAGAAGACTTACCAAGAACAACTTGAAGATCATGAAGAACACCATGCATGGATTTTTGAAAAATGCATAAATTTTTAGAAAAATGCAATTGACACCAAACTTAAAGGTTGACTCAAGACTCAAACAAAAAAC
>NC_029775.3:25055892-25058014 GCF_000817695.3 Arachis duranensis
AGTCCTCAATCAAAATCCTATGAATTAGACATGGCTTAATAGCCAGCCAAGCTAAAACATGTTATATGAAACTCTAGAATTCATTCTTGAAAACTCTGAAAATTTTCGAAAATAGGTGATAAATTTTTGAAAGATTTTAGAAATTTTTTTTTTTGAAAATAAAACAAAAAGAAAATCACCTAATCTGAGCAACAAGATGAACCGTCAGTTGTCCAAACTCGAACAATCCCCGGCAATGGCGCCAAAAACTTGGTGGGGTAAATCTCAGTCAGGCGGATAATAAATGGTTATAGAGTTTTCGAATAATAATAATAAATAAATAGAAAATAAAGATAGAAATACTTATGTAGATCATCGATGGGAATTTCAGATAGGCGTATGAAGATGCTGTGCTCCTTCTGAATCTCTGCTTTCCTACTGCCTTCATCCAATCCTTCTTACTCCTTTCCATGGCAAGCTGTATGTAGGGCATCACCGTTGTCAATAGCTACATCCCATCCTGTCAGTGAAAAAGGTCCAAATGCTCTATCACGGCACGGCTAATCATCTGTCGGTTCTCGATCATGTCGGAATAGAATCTCTTGATTCTTTTGTGTTTGTCATCACGCCCAACAATCGCGAGTTTGAAGCTCGTCACAATCATTTAATCCCGGAATCCTACTCGGAATACCACAGACAAGGTTTAGACTTTCCGGATTCTCATGAATGTCGCCATCAATTCTAGATTATACCACGAAGACTCTGATCTCACGGAATGGAAGGCTCGATAGTCAGGCGAGGGCAACCATGCGTCGTGCATCAGGAATCCAAGAGATACACACTCTAGCTTTCGCTTGTAGAACGGAAGTGGTTGTCAGGCACACGTTCATAGGGACGGATGATTATGAGTGTCATGGATCATCACATCCATCAGGTTGAAGTACGAGTAGTAATTGCATTAAAATTCGAGGTACAGCAGAGCTCCACACCCTTAATATATGGTGTGTAGAAACTCCACCGTTGAAAATACATAAGTGATGAAGGTTTAGGCATGGCCGAATGGCCAGCCCCCAAAACGTGATCAATAGTCTCCTAAAATGAATAATGGAATAAAACCGAGACCAAAGATGTAACGTGGTCAAAAGACACTCAATACAATAGTAAAATGTTCTATTTATACTAGACTAGCTACTAGGGTTTACAGAAGTAAGTAATTGATACAGAAATCCACTTTCAGAGCCCACTTGGTGTGTGCTTTGGCTGAGCTTGAGCTTTACACGTGCAGAGACTTCTTTTGGAGTTGAACGCCAAGTTGTAACGTGTTTTTAGCGTTCAACTCTGGTTCGTGACGTATTTCTGGTGTTTGACTCCAGAATGCAGCATGGAACTGGCGTTGAGCGCCAGTTTACGTCATCACGAATAAAGTATAAACTATTATATATTTCTGGAAAGCTCTGGATGTCTACTTTCCAACGCCATTGAGAGTGCGCCATTTGGAGTTCTACAGCTCCAGAAAATCCATTTCGAGTGCAAGAAGGTCAGAATCCAACAGCATCAGCAGTCCTTTGTCAGCCTTTTATCAGAGTTTTGCTCAGGTCCCTCAATTTCAACCAGAAAGTACCTGAAATCATAGAAAAACACACAAACTCATAGTAAAGTCAAGAAATGTGAATTTAGCATTAAAACTAATGAAAACATCCCTAAAAGTAACTATATCGTATTAAAAACTACCTAAAAACAATGCCAAAAAGTGTATAAATTATTCGCTCATCACTTTACAAAAGAGAATGGAATCATCTGCAAAGAGGAGATGATTGAGTCTAGGACACCGTTGGTTTAGCTGAATACCTTGAATGTGACCGTTTTGCTCTGCCTTGTGTAGCAAGAAGGAGAGACCTTTTGCACAAAAAAGAAAAAGGTATGAGGATAGAGGGTCTCCTTGACGGATACCTCTAGTTGGTTTAAAGAAACCATAGGGTTGCCCTTCCATAACAATAGAGTAAGAAATGGTCGTCACCACCTCCTGCATCCACCCAATCCATTTAGCATCAAAACGAGATTTTCCATCATAAACCAGAGAAATTTCCATTCCACTCTATTGTACGCCTTGCTCATATCTAGTTTCAGTGTCATCTCTGTATCT
>NC_029775.3:25058038-25065849 GCF_000817695.3 Arachis duranensis
TTTTAGATAATACATGCACTCATGGGAAACAAGGATATTATTAGATATAAGCCTCCCCTTTAAAAAAGCACTCTGGGTATGACTCACAAGCATATTCATTATACCTTGTAACCGATGAACCAATACCATGGAGATGATTTTGTAGCATGCGGAGGAAAAGCTAATAGGTCTTATTTGGGTCATGTCTTGTGCATCTTGGATCTTTGGTATAAGACAAATTTGTGTGTGATTGAATCCTTTCAAAATCCGCCCACTTGAAAAAAAATACTGAATTGCCCGAAAAATGTCATTTCCAACAATATCCCAGTAGAAGTGAAAGAATTTTTCAGTGAAACCATCCTTTCTTGGGGCACTCTGGGATTGAATGCTAAATGTGGCTCTTTTAACTTCTTCAAATGAAACTAGCCTTACCAATTTTTGGTTCAAATCTGGGGTCACTTTTGCTTCAAATTCATTAAATATTTCATTACGGTCCTCTGTGTCACCTACTGCAAAAAATATTTTTAAAGTATGTTTCAGCCACATTTGCTATATCTTCGTTACTCATAGCCATTACTCCATCCGGACCTTTTAGTCTCCAGATTCTATTATGTTTGCATCGTAGCATGGTGTAGCGGTGAAAAAATGGGGTGTTTCTGTCTCCAGCTTGAAGCCATTTGATTCTAGATTTGTCTCTCCAAAATCTCTCTACATTGTTATAGGCCACTTCAAGCTTTCTCTCAAGTTCAGTGATGTGTTCTCCACCTTGTATCCCTGCTGCCTTTAGTGTACTAATTTCTTCCTGAGTTTGTTTGATTACTTTGGCTGAATCGGATTGAGTAGATTGCTACCATTGGACCAATGAATGCCTACAAATCTTCAATTTCTATGCTAGGATATACTAGACCAAATAATGCCTACCAATGAATTTCTCGTGCTCCAAGCCTCCCTGATTCTATGTTTTATCTCTTCAACACCACACCACCATTCTTGAAACTTAAACCTTCTTTTAGAGCGATGAGCAGAAGGGCTAGTATTAAGAATGAGTGGTGCGTGGTCGGAGCCATCCTCACTAAGCCTTGTAACGATTGCATTTAGGTAGACATCTAACCAATCGACCCCTGCCATCATCCGATCTAGCCTCTCCTCAATTAATTCCTGCCCCAGTCTTCTATTCGACCACGTAAAGGGCCGCCCTATCATGCCAAGATCCTTCAGACTATTTCCATCAATGAATTCATTAAAATCATTAATGGAAGTAGGTGATTTTGTGCTACCTCTCACCTTCTCATGCTGTCTGGAAATAGCATTAAAATCTCCAAAAATGAGCACCCTACCAGTTAACATGTCTAGGACTGACGCCACTTCTTCAAACTGCCCCCTTCGAATCTGATCACTACAGCTGAGGTACACTCCCACCATGCCCCAGTCCACATTCTTCTCTATATCCTTCACTATGGCAGCTATGAAGAAGTCATTTGATGTAAAAACTTCCACCACACACCCTTCTTTCCATGCCGATGTAAGCCCACCAGCTGTCCCCATCGGGTCACGAAGAAACCAATAATTGAAACCACTTGCTCTGAGTTTCCTTTTCACCTGACGAGATTGGTTTTTGATTTCATAGAAGAAACCAATCTCAGCAGAGTGGGATCGACAAATCCCTTTCATGTTGTGAACTGTCAAGGGTCTTCCCAGACCCCGACAGTTCCACATCAGCACTCTCATGGCCCCTGGGGCACCAATTGATGGCTGGCGCCCTCTACCTCAGTAGCATCATTACAGTCTCCTTCCGAACATAATTTCTTCTGTGGATTCACATTTTCCTTTCCTTTAAAACCTCTTTTCTAGCAATCTGCTTAAGTTTTGATATTTTATGACCCCTAAATGTTTAGGTTGCCTTATTCTGTTCATATTGCATAATGTTATGTTTGGATTTTTTTCTTCAGCACATCTTCACTCTTTGTCTTCGACCCTGCATCATTTGATTTCTCTCATGAACCTCCTCTGCTCTCAATTCTCGGTACATGGCTAAGACTTAAAGTCTCATTTGATTCTTCTTGTTGCTCCTTTATTGACAAACTGGAAAAACTATTGAGTAGCCAGGCGGGCATTGGCTTCTTTTTTGGCTTATCTTTCTTCTGGTTCCTGTCAGACTCAAAGTTTTTGTTCCCAGAATCCTCCACTTCAACACGGCGCCCAGTTTGGTCTGCTTTTACCCATTCTCCCACCTTATCCTCCTTAACTTGCCCCAGAGTTGTGTCCCTCATGAGAGCTTGGCACAACCGAGCTTCATGTCCAAGTTTGGCACAATATGTACAAAACTTTCCAACATGTTTATATCTTAAGCCAATCTCTATCAGTTTCTGGTCAGGCCCTATAATTTTGACACTGTCTTTGATGCGTTTGTTGGCATCCAGCTCCACTTTGACTTTGATAATTCTCGCTTCCTTCCCTTTTACGTCAAAGAGTTCCATGTCAGTCACCCTTCCAATACTATTTTTCATCTTCCAACCTGCTTCAATTGTCTTAAAGCTCTTCAGTAGCCCCCAAATCTGAGTCTAGATCGGGAATGTATTGATCCGCTTAGCAATAGGCTGATCTTGCTCAGTCCATCTTTTCACATGAAGAACATAATCCTTAAACAGTCATGGTCATCCTTTTTCTATTCTTATTAGGCCCATCTCATTGCCAAAGAAGAATTGAAATAAATTATCCTCTTTACTTACTTTTTTGAAACCCTCAGGTCTTTCTCAAATAGCGCTTAGTGCACCTTCCGTTATCCCCACAGAAAAAGGTTTATCTGCAAAAACCTTTTCTATGAGACTATTGACACAAGCATTGACACCCCTTTATATCCTCCTCCTTTAACTCCACCACTAGATCTTTTTCATTGTCGTTGTCTTCTTTATTGCCTCGATTGATTCCTTCCCATAATTCCATACTTATGATTAGGTTATGAGTTGAGATTTTAAAAATGGTATTACGACTGTGTATGCTCCAACAGAGCACTAAAAATAATTTATCAATATTCTAATAAATACTTATAAATAGAAATGATAATTTAGTAATAATCAAATTATTAATTTTTAATTTGTATTTGTGAATAATTGAGTCATCCACGAGATCACAATATCTTGTCATGTCTTAGGTGTAGAAGAGTTTTATTAAAAATGATTAGAAATCTCACTTATTAAAACACACGTTTTATTCTTAATATGTCATCTATTATCCATTATTAAAATTAAATTTTTACACTTAATAATAATAAGATATTTTGTAACTTACTTCTTTTAATTCAATAAATCAAATCAATTATACTAGTTATTTGTATTAATTAATTGATTTGATTAATTTTTAAAAATATTTTTATTTATTTTGTTTTATTTATTTAAATATATTAATTATAATTAATCAATTATTAAATTTAATTAGGATATATATCAAATTATTTAAATTGTGATGGAATAGACGTGAAATATCTTTAGAGATATTTTTCAATTTATTTTTTTAATTTATTAAACCAAAGTAATTTTATTAATTATTTATATCAACTAATTAATTTAATTAATTCTTGAAGATATCTTCTGATTTAATTTGTTGAATTCATTTGAATTCATTAATTACAACTAATATATATTATTTGATTTAATTCAAATATATATGTTAGGATTAGTATTGGACCTATAGCTTAATTAGAAAATTATACTATAAATAGGGATATAATACAATAATATAAGGAACATGTTGTAATTGGAAATTTTATTTTGTGTGTGTTTGGATTACAGTTTACAAATGGGAGTTTTGATAAAATTGATTTTGTAAAATTGATTTTGATGAAAAGTAAGTCTATGTTAACGGGATTTATGTTTGACAATCTTTATATCAAAATAGATTATAGTAAAATAAATATTGTTTAGATTATACTACTCAAAATTATTTTTAGATGAAAAATTACTAAAAGAGACATCAATTTAAATAATTTTTTATACTATCCTATTATTTTACTTTAGATATTTGAATAGATCTTATTAATTAATTTTATAATAAAATTAATATTTACTTACTAAGTAACATATAAAAATTGACAAAATATATTTTAAAACATAAAAACACTAATAATATTACATTCAAAAATAAAATACTAATAAAATACATAAAAAATAATATCTTATACAAAATTTGTACATAAGAACACTATTATTTCTATTGCATGAGATTAATAATTTAATCTTTAATCGAATCTCAAACACAGTCCATTTCTACAGAAGAGTAAATGATAAAAAAAGTTCATATAAATTAAGAAAAATAAGAATTCTTAAAAATAATAATATACATGAAAAAGCAGAATACTAAAAAAAATAATTATCATATAAATAAAATAAATACAATAAAAAAATATGAAAGAGGGTACTTTAAATTTAATAATATCAAACAAAAAGAAAACGTTCTATAATTTTTTTAGTATCGCTAGTACTCTTTAATTTAGTATTATTTTAGACCATAAATTTTCATTGTTTATAATTCTATTGTTACTTATAATTAGTTTTTGTTTATTTATTTTATCCTTTTTGATGGGATTATAATTCATATCACTACAAGAAAAACATCCATTCAGGTACACTTGAAAAGTGTAGTCAAAAGTGAAAAAAATGATGCCTTAGGCTACGGCTACGCTTTTTGGGCTACGGCTACACTTTTTAGGGTGATTCCTATTCGGCCGTTGCCTATTCTCAAAGGCTACGCTTTTCTGCACCAAGGGCTATGCTTTTGGCGTTTGAGAATAGGCTACGCTTTTCAAGTGATGTTGTGCAGGACCAAAGGCTACGCAATAATTATTAGTACAACATAATATTTAGTAATATAATAACATGTATAATAATTCTGTATTTTTAATTAAATGAGTTAAATATTATAAAATAAAAACAAATACATAATTATACTAAATAATTTTTTTAAATAATAAAAATTATCTGTAACCAAAATATATTTATAATAACGATCCAAAAGTACTAGAATAATGTTGATTTTAAATATTCATACATCTCATATTAAAATAAACATAGCCATATCAAAATAACTATGATATCACTTAGAATTTACTACTAATACTCTATAAAAAAACTAAAATATTATATCTTACATAAGTATCTTCTAATAAAAGTCATTAGTCAACTATACATGTATCCATTCCCACACTACTCTATCTTAGCCAATAAACCACAATAATAATCAACTTAATCTTCATTATCATCATCCTCAATATTATCCTGCATAATTATATAGAAAAATAATTAAAAAAATATTTATAATGACATTCGCGATTATAAAAATTAAAAGACCAAACTCAAAACTATCAATGACTGATATCATTAATCTTTTCTGTACCATGTATAAGTTTCACCAATGCATAGTAGTGTTTCACAAATCCAAAATTAGAATTCAAAGATCAAAAAAGCATAAGCTATAAACCATAAGATAAAGAGCTATAATTTAAAAAATCATTACCCTAGCAGCTAGACAAAAATCCCCTACCTCCCACCACAATGCCAAAATCAGAACTGTTGCCACAAAATTTTCCTATTCTTTTCACATTTTAATATATTATTATCATGTTATACATACTATATCTGCTGTTGTAACATTTTTTTTAAATTAAAACTAATAACTTTAATTTAAAAATACTAATACTATAAGTCTATAACCATAGCTAGTATTATTTTCTTTTTATCGGTAGATGAATAAAAAAATAGGAAAAAATTCATATATACCAAATCATCCCATGTTTCTAGTTCATGGTGAAAAGAAAAGAACCAAAAATAGCAATATAACTTTCAGTCATATTTCAGCATGCATATTTCTTACCATAACAAAACAGACCAGTCAACATTCAAAAACAAAAACAAGGATCCAATAGTAGAAATCCCAAAAGCAAATTAGATTCTACATCTACTACTAAAAATTAGATATAGTATACAAAATTAGATTCTACATCTACTATTAAACCACAACCAATAGAGTACTCATAGAATTTTTGATACCTCATCGAAGAAGGCAAAAGCTTGTTCCTTGGATAGAAACAGGACAGATCAATTAAATAAGTGCAGTATCTGAAATAAACAAATGCAAATCAATTATTTTATCTAACATTGCAGCTCTATCCATCTAATCAAGAGAAAAAGCACAATAATATTAAAAATATTGGAACAATTCAGTGTTATTCTCTTTTTAATAAAACAGAGGACAGTCATGCAAACAGAGCAAAACTTCCTTCAAAGAAATTATTAAAAGAAATATCCCTTGAAACCAGTAGATTAATTTCAAGCTTCAAGAAGTATAAAAAATTTAATACACATCAAGTCAAAATATGTGGGCATGGTATCCCTCTTTTTATCCTTGTCAAAGCATGTTTTTGTTATTTATGCTCAAAGAAACAATTGCATGAAAAGTGGATCAAGAGATTTAATCTATATGTGGAGTTGTAGACAAGCACAATCTTAAACTGATTTGACAACTCAATAGGTCCAGAGGCAGATGCCATATTCTAAATCCAAAGAACACATTTAGTCATTTATATGAAAATAATTTTCAAGATGCCAATTCGCTACATAAATTACATTATATATATCTGCAAATATCATATATACTGGAACAATATATTGACAGGGAAAAGACCAGAAGACTAAAACGAATACAGATCCTCCATATTTTTATGAAAATGGCTACTTTCTTTTATTGTATTTTCTATCAAATCTTCCTATTGAAAGACAAAAAATTGGAGGAAAAGTGATGAGCGGATAATTTATACGCTTTTTGGCATTATTTTTAGGTAATTTTTAGTAAGTTCAAGCTACTTTTAGGGATGTTTTCATTAGTTTTTATGTTAAATTCACATTTCTGGACTTTACTATGAGTTTGTGTGTTTTTCTGTAATTTCAGGTAACTTCTGGCTGAAATTGAGGGACTTGAGCAAAACTCTGAAAAAGGCTGACAAAAGGACTGCTGATGCTGTTGGAATCTGACCTCCTTGCACTCGAAATGGATTTCCTGAAGCTACAAAACTTCAATTGGCGCACTCTCAACGGCGTTGGAAAGTAGACATCCAGAGCTTTCCAGCAATATATAATAGTTTATACTTTATTCGGAAATTGATGACGTAACTTGGCGTTGAACGCCAAGTACATGCTGTTGTCTGGAGTTAAACGCCAGAAAAACGTCATGATTTGGAGTTGAACGCCCAAAACACGTTATAACTTGGAGTTCAACTCCAAGAAAAGTCTCAGCTCGTGGATAGATCAAGCTCAGCCCAAACATACACCAAGTGGGCCCCGGAAGTGGATTTATGCATCAATTACTTACTCATGTAAACCCTAGTAGCTAGTCTAGTATAAATAGGATAAGTTACTTTTGTATTAGACATCAATTACTTAATCTTTTGCCTTTGTAATCTTTTGGCCATTCGGTCTTTTGATCATTCAGGGGGCTGGCCTCTCGGCCATGCCTGAACCTTTCACTTATGTATTTTCAACGGTGGAGTTTCTGCACACCATAGATTAAGGGTGTGGAGCTCTGCTGTACCTCAAGTTTCAATACAATTACTATTACTTTCTATTAGATTCTCTTTTATTCTTATGCCAAGATATACGTTGCACAACACTTTGATGAATGTGATGATCCGTGACACTGATGAACGGATAATTTGTATACTTTTTGGCATTGTTTTTAGTATGTTTTTAGTATGATCTACTTAGTTTTTAGTATATTTTTATTAGTTTTTAGTTAAAAATCACTTTTCTGGACTTTACTATGAGTTTGTGTGTTTTTCTGTTATT
>NC_029775.3:25069899-25071155 GCF_000817695.3 Arachis duranensis
CATGGTCTCTGATCTGATCAAAACCACTCAAAGTTTCATGACTGAAACAAGATCCTCCATTAGAAATTTGGAAGGACAAGTAGGTCAGCTGAGCAAGAAAATTACTGAACTCCCTCCAAGTACTCTCCCAAGCAATACTGAAGAAAATCCAAAAGGAGAGTGCAAGGCTATCAACATGGCCGAATTCTGGGAGGGAGAAGAGGCAGTGAACGCCACTGAGGAAGGCCTCACTGGGCGTCCACTGGCCTCCAATGAGTTCCCCAATGATCGTTTAAACGCCAGCCAGGGTGCCTGGTTGGGCGTTTAACGCCCAAAAGGGTAGCATTTTGGGCGTTAAACGCCAGAATGTATACCATTCTGGGCGTTTAACGCCAGGATGGCTAGAAGGGAAGATTTTGTTTTCAAATCAAATTTTTTTCAAGTTTTCAAAATCTTTTCAAAATCAAATCTTTTTCAAATCAATTTTTCAATCAAATCTTTTATCAATTTCTTTCCATACTTACTATCAATTAATGATTTGATTCAACATTTCAAGTATGTTACCTTTTCTGTTGAGAAAGGTTTAATGTTTGAATCATATCTTTTCTTGTTAGTCAAGTTTTTAATTTTCAAATCAAATCTTTTTTTTAAAATTGTTTTTCAAATCATATTTTCTCAATCACATCTTTTTAAAACTAATCATATCTTCTTAACCACATCTTTTTCAAAATAGTTTTCAATCAAATATCTTTGATTTCTAATTTCAAAATCTTTTTCAAAAATCAATTTACTTCTTTCCCACTTTCATTTTCGAAAATTAAGTAATGTTTTTCAAGAATGTTTTCAAATTTTCTACTTAATTCTCGAAAATCACTTCCCTCCTTCTCACATCCTTCTATTTATGGACTAACACTATCCCTTAATGCAAAATTCGAACTCCATCTCCTTTGACAAGTTCGAATTTTCTACTTCTGTCTTCTACTCTTCTTTTCCTCTGACACTTCAAGGAATCTCTATACTGTGACATAGAGGATTCCCCATTTCTTGTTCTCTTATCTCTCATATGAGCAGGAGCAAAGACAAAGGCATTCTTGTTGAGGCAGATCCTGAACCTGACAGGACCTTGAAGAGAAAGCTCAGAGAAGCCAAAACACAACTCTCTTTAGAGCACCTAACCGAATTCTTCAAGGAAGGAAAACACATGGCAGCCGAAAACAACAACAATGCCAACAATGCAAGGAAGGTGCTGGGTGACTTTACTGCACCTACTCCCGATT
>NC_029775.3:25075089-25076014 GCF_000817695.3 Arachis duranensis
AGCCGCCATTACTAAGGTGGACCCGTTCTTTGATTTCCTTGTTCTTTATTCTTCTGTTTTTCGAATTTTATGCTTATGTTTATCTATGTTTGTGTCTTGTGATCATTAGTGTCTTAGTGTCTATGCCTTAAAGTTATGAATGTCCTATGAATCCATCACCTTTCTTGAATAAAAACGTGCCTAAATTGAAAAAGAAAGAATTGCATGAATTTTGAATTTTATAACAGTTTAATTATTTTGATGTGGTGGCAATATTTTTGTTCTCTGAATGAATGCTTAAACAGTGCATATGTATCTTGAATTTGTGGTTCATGAATGTTGGCTCTTGAAAGAATGATGAAAAAGGAGACATGTTACTGAGGATCTGAAAAATCATTAAAATGATTCTTGAAGCAAGAAAAAAAGGCGTTTCTATTCAAAAAAAAAAATTGAAAAAAAAATTTGAAAAAAAAAAGAGAGAAAAGAAAAATAAAGTGTGATCCAAGGCAATAAGAGTGTGCTTAAGAACCCTGGACACCTCTAATTGGGGACTCTAGCAAAGCTGAGTCACAATCTTAGAAGTGGAAGTTCATGAGGTTATAGCCCAAGAACTCTATAAGGTGGCGGACAAGTCCTCTACCTTGGCAAGGTTAGCCTTCCCTCATCTCATCTATCACCTCTGTTATTCAGTTAGAGTTGACATAGAGGGAGACACCCCTATTGATGAAGATAAGCCCATCACTAAGAAGAGGATGGAGCACACAAGAGACCCCACTCATCATGAGATCCCTGAGATTCCTCAAGGGATGCATTTTCCTCCACAAAACTATTGGGAGCAAGTGAACACCTCCCTAGAATTGAGTTCCAACATGGGACAACTAAGGGTGGAGCATCAAGAACACTCCATCATCCTTCATGAGATTAGAGAAGATCAAAGAATCATGAG
>NC_029775.3:25078282-25093535 GCF_000817695.3 Arachis duranensis
GTAAGGTTTATTACTTGGACGACCCAGTGCACTTGCTGGTTAGTTGTGCGAAGTTGTGTAATGCCATGGTATTGAACACCAAGTTTTTGGGGTTCATGACCGGGGATTATGAGAGTTGTGAAAAAGTATTGTTCACAATTTCGCGCACCAGACACTCATCATCATTCTCACCTATGAACGCGCATGATTGACAACCACTTCCGTTCTACTCTAGGCCGGGCGCATATCTCTTAGATTCCCCAATAGAATCTTCGTGGTATAAGCTAGATAGATGGCGGCATTCATGGGGATCCGGAAAGTCTAACCTTGTTTGTGTTATTCCGAGTAGGATCCCGGGAATTTGGAAAATAGATGGCGGCATTCATGGGGATCCGGAAAGTCTAACCTTGTCTGTGGTATTCCGAGTAAGATTCCGGTATTGAATGACTGTGACGAGCTTCAAACTCCTGAAGGCTGGGCGTGATGACAAACGCAAAAGAATCAATGGATTCTACTCCAACCTGATTGAGAACCGACAGATGATTAGCCGTGCTGTGACAGAGCATTTGGACCATTTTCACTGAGAGGATGGGATGTAGCTATCAACAAGGGTGATGCCTCCAGACGATTAGCCGTGCAGTGACAGCGCATAAGACCATTTTCCCAAGAGGATTAAAAGTAGCCATTGATGATGGTGATGCCCTACATACAGCTTGCCATGGAAAGGAGTAAGAAGGATTGGATGAGAGCAATAAGAAAGTAGAGATTCGAAAGGATTCTAGCATCTCCAAACGCCTATCTGAAATTCCCACTATTGATTTACATAAGTATTTCTATTCCTTTTTATTTTATTTATCTTTATTTATCCAATCTAATCACATTTGACTTTATGAGTCCACTTAACTGGGATTTACAAGATGACTATAGCTTGCTTCATACCAACAATCTCTGTGGGATCGACCCTTACTCACGTAAGGTTTATTACTTGGACGACCCAGTACACTTTCTGGTTAGTTGAACGAATTTGTGACTTCAAATAGAGCCAATTATTAAATTTCATACAAGTACAAAGAATATGGATCACAATTTCGTCCACCAAAAAGTAAAAGATATTGTTTCTTAGGCCATATTTAGAAAAGTAAACCAACCCCTTGATATACGTAATAACATCTATTTTAGTATTTATATTGTAAAAAGAAAGATAAGACCTATGATAGGCAATAGTGTTAGTGGAGATCTGATGAGCTAAAGAAGTAGTGAATGAACAATATCTACAATGCGGACAGAATGGCCAAATGCACATAGAACATCTTAAATAACACTGAATACAATTTTATTGCTCACATCTTAGATCATGAATGACATAGAACAAATGGCTTGAATTTTTTCTTGCAAATTTTATCTTTTTTATTTTTTTTTAATTTCTCTACTACCGAAAATGTGGAGATTAATTGTATTTTGTGTATGAAAAATGTAGTAAAATTATCCCTTCTTGAGATTGGTAACCGTTTTCAAATTTCAACCTGTACTTGGTGGTAATTTAATGTATCTAATGAATGGACGGTGCCTAATCAGAAAAAAGGTATATGATTATAAATAATTAAATATAACTCACAGGCCACAGATATAAATGGTGCTCATTTTTCCTTAACTTGAAGCAGCACACAGTTACAGCCTCAAAACTCAAAAGCCACTTTGTTTTTTATCCGGTTTTATGTTAAAAAGCTATATTCACATGGAAACATAAGACAATCATAAGGCACATGCATAAAAATCAGTTACTGAAAATAATTTAGTTAAGATTGAGAAGAGCAGGGACAAAACTGGGTTAAGCCTCTAGTTTAACCACTTTTCTGTGTTCCAACAAACTAAAACACTAAAGTCTAAACCTGCTAACACAAACAAACCCAGGGGCCACAGTTATATAACATTTTAATTAATTAATAATTTAATTTCACCTACTATATAAGTAGTATATCTACTACTCTTTCCTTTCACAATAACACTATAAAACACAAATATCAACAACAATAACATGGAGTCAGTGCAGTCCTGGGTTTCAGAGCATAAGCTCACCATAGTCATACAAAGATTAAAATCATTTTCAGATGGGGCACAAGACAACTCAAAGTTTCTTTCCAGTTTATTTTAATTTCGTGCAACAGTAACTTGCAAAGTAGTACAACACGAAATGGAAAATCGGAACTGATAATGAGTCTAACTCATTTATTGAACAAATTTTGGCATTGAACTGATAGACAGAAACCATAATACCTGGCTTCAATTTCTCATCCACGGCCCAGTCAAGGGCTTTCTGAGCTACTTCGGTCAATGGAGGATGCTCGGGGCCAAAGAAATACAAGTCAGATTTCCCAAGTAGCTCTATTGTTTCTTCCGGTACTTTGAAAAGAGAAATTCAATTGGCTCTCAAGAATTTTGTAGCTTTACTTGTTCCTAAAAGAATACAAAAAAATTATGTTAGTGCTTATGAGTAGAAGAAAGGCACAGAGCTATAAATTTAGAAAATGGATTCATTCAACATCATGAAATCAAGATGGAAGGACATTGCTCTTGTTTCAAACACTGCAACAAAACTCTACATCAACAATAACATGCATGTTATCAAATCTATCGTTCTATTAATAAATTACTAAAAAGTACTCTTAAGAGAGAATGGAAAAGCACAAAAAGGTCATCATGAGTCCTACAAAGCATATATAAACGAACAAAAACACAAAAGCAATTGAACAAGAAAACAATCAAAATACCCTAATTCTAAACTATTAACAAAATTTCTATTTTTCTTTTGTTAATTGGTACACCTAAACATGCTTAAGTAAAGACAAATGCAAAAGTAGCATGTCTAGTAGTATTTTTCCCACATTCCAATTTTTAATCCATTTTTAAATCATAGTTTTTTCAAATATCTAACCCAAAAATATGCTTTAATCATCAATGATGCACAAGCTGATTATGCTCTCACCTCAGCAGATTGTTGGAAAGTAGTAGCCTCCTTCAGGTAGAAGCCCCGTGAAGAAGGATCTGTAATCAGAAATTATGAGCATAAGGGAATTAATATTTTTCTTAAGTTTTCGCTTGTGTCCAATTGAATTAATATTTCAAATCCCAAAAATCTTCATCATTGTTGTGAAAGCCAATACTCTTTTCCCTAACTTCTTCCAGTTTTTACTTGTGTCTTATCGTGAGCATTCTAATTCTTAATAAATAACAGAATATCAGAAACAATTTCCCTCCGAATGAGTTAGTTAATTATAAGTACAAAATAGGCAAAAAAATAATCTGTTAAACCACACATCTTCATCAACAACAGCATGCATGTTATCAAATCACAATTCACAAATCTATATTTCACAAATTAAAAACCCCAAATTAAAATCCCTAAAATCAGACCCTAAACCTCTGAAATTGCAGAACCAAATAGAAATCAATAAATACATACTCAATGATGTGAGCACAGAGAAGACAATGATGAGAAGAACGGCGAAGAAGAGCGATGGTCAGTGCAGCAACAGTGACAATCAACAGCGATGGTGACTGGCAATGAATGGTTACTGGGTGGCGACGGTCACCAGTGATGGTGAAAAACCGAGAATGGCGAAGGTGACGGTTACAGTGATGACGATCAAACTGAAAGGGAGAGGACGATGAGAAGCGCAGATATGACGATGTTGAGAACGGCACAGCTCAGTGTAGGAGAGCGAAGAGGAGCGACGGTCAATGGCGATAGTGAGTGCTGCGTGTGGTTCTTCGCGATGGTGAGAAGGTTTTAGAAAGGGGATAAAGGCGCTGTGATAACAAAAAATTCAGAGAGGGTTTCAGAGAGGTTCTTCGCGATGATGAGTGATGAGCTTCGAAGGGAACAAAGGCGCTGTGATTTGTGTGGTTCCAGAAAGGGGATTTGGCGCTGTGAGTTTCAGAAAGGGGATAATGAGCTTTTGAGGGAACAAAAATTTCACTAAGTGTTGTGAGTTTGCTTTCGATTGGGAAAAAAAAGAGGGAAAACTATTAGGCATCACTTTTAAAGCGCACCTAAAACTTAACAAATAGGCTACTTTTAAAAAGCATTTTCTTTTATACAAAAAGTGGACCCATAGATATTAACATTCGGCTACGCTTTATAAGTGATTTCTATAATACCTAAGGCTACACTTTTTAAATGATGCCAGAATTGTGTTTCCTTTTCTCTAAAAAAAAGACAACACTGAGAAAAGCGTAGCCTATTCTATGAATAGGCTACGCTTTTCAAATGTAGCTTAAAAAAAGTGTGGCTGAATGGGTATTTTTCTTGTAGTGTATTAAACAAAAATTTGATAAGAAACATAGTATATAATAATTACAACTACAAATTTTATAGAGTCAAACAAAAAATAAAAATTTCATACAAAACAAAAATAAAGTACAGTAAAAAATAGAAAAAAAATACTCATACAAATAAAAAACAATAAAAATTTTATAAAATCAACAACATATATATCATATGAACAAAAAAATTACAATAAGAAGTAAATAAAATTCATATGAATAAAACCAAACCAAAAATAAAAAAATTTATACACAACATAAACATAGTACAATAAAAGATAGAAAAAAATTTATATAAACAAAAAAAATAAAAAATATCATAAAAAATAAAAATTTATATCAACAATAGTTGTAATATGAATAAAAAATACAATAAAAATACAATAAAAAATCATATACACAAAATCAAATAAAAATAAAAAAAACTTCACAAAAAATATACATATAAAAAATAGTATAGTAAATGATAAAAAAAGGACTATGCTACGTGTACATCAAAATCAGTCCCCAAAGTTAGCCATACGTATAAAATACATGTTGAAATATAAATAGACATAGAAAATAAAGTAAACCACACATGTATATATATATAAATACATTGGTGGTTGATTTTAATGGCTGAATTTGGTGTACAAATAGCATTTAAAAAAAAACTCATATGAACTAGGAAGTAGTATAAATTCTAAAAAATATAACATCAGAACACTAAAAAAAATATAAATCATATAAATAAAAAATACAATAAAAAATATAAAAATCAAAATATGAAAGAGGGTATTAAAAGTAATAAAAAATTAAAATATTTATCTTGGCAGTGTTTCAAACAAATCTGAAAGATATTGATGAAAAAGAAATTGGAACGAAGAACACAAAGAACTACTATGAAAGTTATATATTTATTTTGTTCCTTTTTATAGAAGAAAATCAAGGGTAGAATTGGTAGAAAAGAAATAAATTTTTCATCTAATTTCTCAATGGTAATCAGCCTTCCCAACATGAACGCAGAAGCTACAATTTTTAGTTTCACGTGAACGTACATTCAGAGGTTAAAGTACTTGTCTTTCTCTCTTTGGCCCTAGTATTAGTGATTTCTATTGTAACGACCCAACTTCTAGTATGTCATGACCAATGCTAGCCGCCAGCGCTACTTCACGACTTTTTTTAGATACTCTAGACCTTATATTAAATATATACATATGAGCCGATAGCGCTAGTCGAGATCGTATGTTAGATAGATATAATGGAATAAGCAATAGTTAAACGAATAATATCTACATGAAGCATAGAAAACATATATAGTAATATCATACATATATGCCCGAAGACTCATTTAGTACATCATAGTTCACGCCGGATTATGTCGTTACTTATTCATGAAATTATTTATGGACTCCATTATTTATATTAACAAGCTTTGACTCACAAGAGTCACCCTAGTTTAAGACCCGTTCTAACTTGTTTAGATACATATTTATAAAAGCAACTAGCCCTCTAAAAGTCTATACAGAGCAAAGGCAAAGACCACTACTACTATTGCTATTATTACTGCTACTGCTCATGGATATCTTGGTAGCTGAGGAAAAATTGTGCTAAAGTAAGGAAAAAGTCATCGAACACACCCATGATATTGTTGCTCACCTGTCCAAATGCGGAGAACTCAAAGAAGAACATGCTGGTTCCCACCTGCGGAACGAGGAAAAGTAAGGGGTGAAAACCTAAGGTTCCCAGCAGGATACTACACGGAAAACCTAAGGACTTCCGCAACCTAAGTCTAAGAGTTCGCGTAGTTGTGTCGGTAAGTCTCGCAAATAAGTATAAGCACAAGTATATAGCAGAACAGTAAACAACAACAGAATACAAGAAGTAGAGATAAATCACAATCACAGAGAAATGCAGTAACCAAGTATGATGCATGTCTGGTCCTATGCAGGCCATGAGTTCATGCGTCGATTGACTACCTGCAACCTAACGTTACCTATGAACTAGTCCTAGATATGCTTTTCGCAACTGCATACATTCATACGTGCCTAATGGACAAAACTACATGCGTTCTGGCAACTGGTAATCGTCATAGAGCTTGTCGCCATAGTATGATAAGAGTTAGAGGAACATGTTTTAACATAAAGTGGGCATCCTCACAACGTATGATTTTGGTTTTGTTGGAGCAAAAACTCCTCCTCCCCAGCTATTCACTTAAGATGGTTCTGGTTCCAGTTCCATCGGAACAGACGCTCCTCCTCCCCAGATAATCTCTTTACACATTGGGGTTTACAGTTTTCTTTTTTCGCGACACTTTTTAAATAAACTTTATATCTAAGGGACTTCTTTGTCCTTTTATAAAAACTTGTGCTCGGTCTTCCCTTTAAATCTCTCAGCCTTTGTTACATTTACTATTTTGCCCTTGGTATTTTTATATATTTTCGATTTTGCTCTTTTGTACATAACTTCTCCATTTATTATTTTTTTAGGCTTTTAGTGATGCTTTCACCACTAATATTATTACTTTACCATTAACCCTCATATCCTTCTTAACATATATTTTTATCCTTTATTTAGTTAATTAACTATTTTTACATTTTCCTTATGCCCAAAATTATCATTTTACCCCTAAGTGCTCTAGTTTTTCTGTTTAATTTTATTTAGCATCAAAATTTTACCGCATTGATACTAATATTTTTTTCTATAACCAAATTATCCTTTGTAACACCCCAATTAGCCTAAACTTTACCTCGCATCGTAAAGCAAAGATTAATCAAGGATTACGACAGTTCTAAGCTCATACATATGATATATAGAAGGAATAATATCAACTAGAAGCCTAATGAAGGATATAGTTCAAAAACAGGATTTAAAAGCGCAAAACGAACTAATGAAGCATCTAACTTAAGCACAAGGAACAAAGGTGATATAAACAAAATAATAGTATAATAGTGTAATATCATAGGAAACTAGCCACGACTCGCAGAGTTTAAGCCGGCTAGCCAAATATACAGATAAGGAGGAACTGAAGTTTAAAATGGCTTATACAAGTTTTGTTCTCTCTCTAATACAAGCCTCTAGGCCAAAATAAAAATACAAAAGTGAGAGATATATATAAATAAACAAAATAAATCAAAGAGACTCAAAAGGTATCCGGATCCTCCACTTCTGTCACCAACCAAACAACTCACCGAGGTGGGTTGTGACCTGCATCTGAAAAACACAATAGAAATATGGTATGTGAACCGGAGGTTCTCAGTATGGTAACAGTGCCCAATGATGTAAGATGTAAGGCTCCGGGACGCCGAAGGCAATCCTAGAGCCTCACATCACATACGGATATTCAAGCTTAACATCAGTAAATAAATAAAGGACTTAAACCATAAATCGGGTCATCTAAGCTTAGGGGGTTTCTAACTAATGCTAATCACACCGCTATATCCCATAGCCTTCACCAGCTTAACCTCTGTGCGATCCCATCGCGACCGCCTACCTAACCTCCTATCATCAGACAATCACAAATAGTGCAGGAAAGTAAAACACAGATAGAATTCATTTACAGCAAGTAATTCAAGAAGCGAGTAAGCATGTTATAAAACTAGGCAAACTCAAGCAAACAAAGCAAGCAAGCATATAAATGATGCACATGATGAATGTATGCCCTATTGGCTGTAATATCACATGTCGGTTATTGTGCCAAACCCGACAACAAATTCGGTCGACAACTCCCGGATTAGTCTCTCCATTGCGCATAAGGAGGAAAATTCTGAGGGAGAGTGCCCTACCACCTTCTCCTTTTAAAGGAAAACATTCTGAGGAAGCATGCCCTACCACCATCCTCTGGTTGTCGCATGATTCCATGGGTTAGTGCCCTACCACCTTGCAATCAGAGAGAAACCCATGCTCAGGAGGAAAATTCCGAGGGAGAGTGCCCTACCACCTTCTCCTTTTAGAGGGAAACATTCTGATAGAGCACGCCCTACCACCGTCCTCTAGAGCAATCAATATGAGTGAGAAGCTCAACTTTAAGCCTCTCATCCGAACGTAGGCGGGATACTGCCACAGCCCCTATGACGAATAGCAAAGCATAAAATAATCACATAATCAAACTCAGAGGCCGCTCCTCATAGCACATTTCCACTCATACTTGCCACGACCGTCATCATTTTCCTAAGTTCCATTATGAACTCCTTAGCTTATCAATTTCTCAAGTCATACATCTCTCTTCCCTAACACTCTACCAGACCCATCCTCAATACGCCAGAAACCTAAGCCTCCGTTTGCTAACTTTTCAAAGTAGTCATCAACCAAAACCCTTAGCCTATTTCCCTTATTCCCATACTAAAAAATAAGCCCAAAAGCCTTACAAAGGTGTTATAGAAGCTTACGACCTTGTTGTGAAGGTGAAATAGTTGAAAACAAGTTTAAATTTGTGAAACAGGGTGTGTCCGGACGCACAGGGGGTGCATGCGCACGCCCAGGAAGATTTTGAAAGTGTGCGTACGCATAGAGGTGTGCGTACGCACAGGTACTAAAATTTTCAAGCCTGTGTACTCGCACAAGCTGTGCAAGTGCCCCCAACAGATGACCCTTTCCGACTTGTGCGTACGCACAGGGCTGTGCGTCCGCACAGGTTATAATCCTTCATTGATGTGTGCGCACACAAGTTGTGCTAACACTGCAAGCAGTAAGCCTTCTCCTGCCTGTGCGTACGCACAGGTCTGTGCGTTTGCACAGAATGAGATTTGTGCAGGTTTATGCGTGCACACAAGGCCGTGCGTACGCACATATCAAAAATCCTAAAATTCTGTAACTCTGCAGAATTTCAGATTTTTAACACCAACTTGAATGATCATAACTCCCTCTACAAAATTTCAAATTTTACAAACTTTATATCATTTTGAAGAGTTTTCAACAAGCTTTAATCTAAATCAAATTTCAACAAATTTTGAAAACCGGGACAAAAGTTATAATCAGACAAAGTTCACCAAAAATCCATTTTCACCCAAAAATCTCTTAACCTCAAATTCACCAAATCTCACAATTCAAAACCAAACCCATTGATAAACCACTATTTTATGGTTTATCTTGTGTTCAATTGAGTGGTTTTTATCAACTCTTTACCCATTTATTCATATGATTTGCATGTTTTATATTTTCCTTCCTGATTCTGTGCTATGATTGAAAACATGCTTCTTTGGCTTTTATTTCCTTTTATTTAATCATCTCTTATTACCATTAGATGCCTTGATATGTGCGTTAAGTGATTTCAAGAATTACAGGGCAGAAATGGCTTAGAGGATGGAAAGGAAGCATGCAAAAGTGGAAGGAATACAAGAAGTTGAAGGAACTCCAAAGCTGTCAGCCTGACCCTCTTGCACTAAAACAATCATAACTTGAGCTACAAATGTCCAAATGATGTGGTTCTACTTGCGTTGGAGAGCTAACGTCCGGGGCTTCGATTTAATATATAATTTGCCTTAGTGGCCATACAGATAGGCAACGCGAACGCGCGCTCTACACGGACGCGTTGCATCTGTGAATCTCATTCCACGCAAATGCGTGGATGACGCCTCCCCGTCATTTTGCTGCGACCTGTACGGACCAGATTTCACAATCAGCGATTTGGGCTGTTTCTAACTCAGTTTTTGGCCCAGAGAACACAGATTAGAGGCTATAAAGTGGGAGAATGCATCCATTCATAATTATGCTTTTATAATTCATAATTTTTAGTTTTAGATGTAGTTTTTAGAGAGAGAGGCTCTCTCCTCTCTCTTAGGATTTAGGATTAGGATTCCTCTTAAAGGATTTAGGAATATTTTCATCTTCTTTAATTATAGGTTCAATGTTCCTTTTATTTATTTACTCAATTTAGTTTATGGATTTCTATGTTCAACTCAACTTCTTTATTTGGCTACAACTGCCCATGTTACATTTGATATCTTTATTAATTCATAATTTTGAGGTATTTCAGATCTAAGATTCTTATTTAGCTTTTTATATTATTGGCTTTAATTTATTAACTGGAAGCTCTTGAGTTATCAACTATTCATGATTGATTGTTATGTCGGCTAATTAACTGGAATTCCACTAACTCTAGTCTTTCCTTAGGAGTTAGCTAGGACTTGGGAAATCTAACCAATTGGTTCACTTGACTTTCCCTTGCTTACGCAAAGGTTAACTAAGTGGGATTAACTTCCATTCTTATAGGAGTAACTAGGATAGGACTTCCGAATTTTTATATCTTGCCAAGAGTTTATTTTATAGTTAATTATTTATTTTATTTGTCCTTTAATTTACTTGTTCCCCACTTTCAAAACCCCAATTTACAAAACCCATAACCAATAATAAGAACATACCTCCTTGCAATTTCTTGAGAAGACGACCCGAGGTTTGAATACTCGGTTATCAATTTTAAAAGGGTTTGTTACTTATGACAACCAAAACGTTTGTAAGAAAGGTTGATTGCTTGGTTTAGTAACTATACTTACAACGAGAGTTTACTATAACTTCTAAACCATCAATTTTCTATTCTTCAAAATGGCACCGTTGCCAGGGAATTGCAAACGTATGCTTTATTATTGGTTATTGTAAATATTTTTCTTTTACTTGTTTATTTGTTCTTTCTCTTTCCTCTTATTTCTGATAGTTACTATGAATTCTCACCCCTCTCGCTTTGAGTTTGGTTCTAATTTTGTTGCAAGGAATAGAAGCTATAACAGGACTATACATCAAGGTCTAAGCAATCAAAGATGGATGGAGCCACAAGGATCTGATCACCCCTTTAGGCAACAACACCCTCTTAGATATCATGGACAGAGACCATTCTACAATGCATACTAAGCTGATAGATATGGTGGACCGCCTTGTAGCTACCAACAAGCCCCACCCTGTGCTCAGAGACCATCCTTTCAACATAACCTCAATCCACCATACTCACAAGCTCTTTTTCACCATTTGCCACCACATGATCCTTATCTACCCCAACACCAATCCAACTACTCCCAAGAACCATCACACCCCTATGCACCATGTTCATATCCATCAAGCCAAGAATCACAGGTTTGCCTCGAAGAATCAGGAAAACAATTTAATGCAACCTTTCATCAACTGGAGCAAGCAATTAATCAATTATCTTCCAGACGTTTAGACACTCAACATACCCCCATGGCTTCATGTGGAGAATCTAATGAAGAATGTATTGTGAAGAAGACACAAGAAACTCCAGTGAACAGCATAGAGCATAACTTCGTACTGGAACAAGTAGAGGATGCTGTCATTATAGAAGAAGAAGAGTTGGTTGAAGATTTAGGAGATGCTGAACCTCCACGGGAACACAGAGTCATGGAAAACTCCGTCAAGGATGTTACAATTGACGCTAAAGAGGATGTTGCACAGCCTCCAATGCAGATATCTTATGAAGAACTGGACGGAATAACCCAAAACGCAAGTTTCCTTGATGATGATGATAATCACAAGTCGAGTTCTCTTAGTAATGAACTTGCATCCGCAAGTGAATTCTTTGAGACAGAAGAATCTTCCCCAAGTGAATACGAAGATGATGCAGAGGTCGACTTTTCTCAACCTCCAATTTATGACTCCAGTGACGAGGAAGATATCAGTGACTTTGATCAAGACATGGTTGAAGTGGAAGAAATTTGCCAAGAAGTGGAGGAATTCACAGAAGACCACAAGGGAGTAGAGCTTGCAGAGCCACTAGAAACACCTATCCCAAGGCCATTACCACCCAACAAAGACTTCAAGTGGATAAAATCCTTGGCTTTTATCTTCACTTTTCCACTTGAATATGGTTTACTTGAAACAGATGGCCAGCTTAGAGCTCTTTGCGGCTTTAAGAGAAAAAGGGAATTAACTCGCACTCAGAGTTGGTATGCAAGATTCAATAAGGTTTTCACACTCCAACTTGAGGTGCAAGGATTGGTGTCAAGCTCAATTGGAAGGATCTCGGAAGCTGTTTGGTCACTGCAGTGAGAATTCAGACTACTTACCACCCTACTGGAAAAATGCAGATCAAGACAAAGATGGGTGTAAAAATAGCATTTGGGATCCTGAAATCTATCCCGACATTCAACACTCCGGGAGCCTTGAAGCCTTCTTAAACTCACCTAAGGGCTTTACGTACCTTGTTTGGGACCCTGGAGGATGCTGGCATTCCAAACACTGGTGGAGATTCCTGGATCAGTACAAGCATAAGCCACTATGACAAGGAGCTCGCCAAATGTCCAACTTAAGGACTTTAACTAAAAGTGCTAGGTGGGAGACAACCCACCATGGTATGATCGTTCTTTTTTCAGTTTAAATTTTAGTCTATTTTTGAATTTTTATTGAACCTGGAATCATGCATAGCATTCATATTAAGCATTGCATTCTGCATATTGCATAAAAAAAATATTCGCACGCGACGCGACAACGTCGCTGACGCATCCGCGTCGCAGGTGCATTAGGGAGAAAAGAAAAGTGAACAGAGAGTCACGCGAAAGCGTGGCTGGAGGTGTGCCTTTAGCACAAATTGATCCACGCGATCGCGTCGATGACGCGTCCGCGTCATGTGGGAAAAATGCCTCCCACGCGTCTGCGTCACTCACGCGAACGCGTGCCCTGAAATCGACGTAAAAAGGGTGTATGGCCGAAAGTTGATCTGCAATTGGGCTGGACTCGTGCTAGAAGCACAAACCCTGCCACGCGTACGCGTGCCCCACGCGTCCGCGCCGTTTTCAAATTTAGGCCATCCACACGATCGCGTCAACCACGCGACCACGTCACCCTAGATTTTTGGCAAAAATGCATTTAAACAGAGAGTTGTGCATACGCGAGGTTACTCTCGCGCTACTAGCACAAATCGAGTCACGCGTCCACGTGCCCTACGCGTCCGCGTCACTTGAATTCATCACATCCCACGCGATCGCGTGCACCACGCGTCTGCGTCGCCTGCGCCGCACAGCTTATCCAGATCAGTGCCAATTATCTTATCTTTTCTTTTCTAATCCTAATTTCTTCTATCTTTTCTTCTTTTTTTCTTACTTTATTTCTTTCACTTCTCATTCTTTTTCACCTTTATTCTATTTTTCTTAATTTTTTTGCATATTTCATTCATTGTATTTTAATTTTGTGCATATTTTTCTTTTTTTTTCTAAATTTAATATTTTTCCATCGGTGTTACTTGTTCATATTCAACTGTTGTGTCTTTTCTGGTATTATCTTGGTGCTCAGTGACTTGTTTTACACTGTTGGGTAATATTATTTAAATCAATGTTAATCTTTTATGATACTTGTATTAATTTTGAATTGACATGAATTTATATTGTCTTTCATTACCCACACTCTTCCCCTATGTTGCAAATTTTTGCACTCTTGATTTGCCATGTGCTTCTACTTTTTTATCACTTACATGTTGAAGCTTCCATGTAAATGAGACCCTTATCAATTGGCATTAACCCACCCATACTTTATTTATTTTCTTATCTTTATTCCTATGTTACTTTTCTTCCCTTTTTTCTTTCAGGATGGCCACCCGGAAGGGAACTAGAAGACGTTTACATGGGGAGACAGACAAGTCCATCTACACGATCTTTGGAGAAAGGCACCAGTTGGAACCGCCCGTCCACCTGCACATCTCAGCATGCACCGAGGACGGTGCAATCTTTAAATGTGGGGAGGTCGATACCGATCTCCACGGGTTAGTTAGTCCCTTCTCAACACCAATTTTTGTTTTTCATTGTTGCATTTGCATGTTTGATTGCATTATAGTTTGATTTCGTGCATATTTTACCACTTGGTTAAAGTAATATTTTCTTTTTCAAGAAATTTTTATAGTATTTCACTAATTTGAATAAAACTTTTTGAAAAACTTGTTTGAAGAAATCTTATTTTGGAACACGGTTTAAAGCTCGAACACACAAAACCAGTGAGATTTTGAGCCTATTTGATTGGTTGCGTTTTATCAACCAATATTTTATTTTTGGTGTGTGTTTTTCTCTCTAAAATTGTGATCTTTGTCTTGCTTAATTCTATATTTCCATTGTTTGATGTATGCATGCACTGATATGATTGAGGCCTTTGTTTCACTAAACTTACATATCCATATGGCCTTACCCTTTCATTATCCTTTGCAAACCAATTTGAGCCTAATATACCCATTTGTTCTTTACTTTAGCTCATTACTAACTCTAAGCGGAAAACAATAATGTCCTTAATTTGAATCCTTGGTTAGCTTAGACTAGTAAAAGTGCTCATGATTTAAGTGTGGGGAAGTTAGGTTTGAAAATATTTGGTTTGAATAATTGGGTGTGGTATATTTTAGTGAAAAATGTGCAAAATAATAGTTGAGCACATATTATTGCATTCAATACTTTAATCATATGCATTGAGAAAAATAAAAAAAAAAGAAAAAGAAAACGAAAAGAGCAAATAATAAAAGGGGACAAAATGCCCCAAAGTAAGTGTTGGTATCAATGCATATGTTCTGAACTCAAATTGAGGATGCATGAATATGTGGAAAACACAATTAATGCGAAGTTAGATTTTGCATTTTAATTGAATAGATTGTCTTAAGTTAGGCGAAAAGTTTATGTTAATTAAGGATTCAGATTTTAGTCCACTTGGCCAAATACAATCCTACCTTGACCCTAACCCCATTACAACCCTTAAAAGACCTCTTGATTTGTGTATTGGTGCATTAAAGTTTTGTTGATTGTTAGATGAAGAGCAAGCTATAGAAAGCAATATTAGTAGAGAATTGAGAGAATTGACCCTAGACACTTGAGAGTTAGAATGATATACACTACCAATAAGGGTTCAGTGCTCAATTCTATGTTCCCTGCTTTCATGAGCTATCTTCTTCTTGCAAGTTCATTGTACTGTATTTTGTAATTTGAATTAGTGAAATCCGGTTCATATTTGTTCTTGAAAGATTTATTTACTTTTTCACCAAGTAGGTAGAAACATTTTGCAT
>NC_029775.3:25093616-25110109 GCF_000817695.3 Arachis duranensis
AGCTTCTCTTGAGCTTAGCATGAGGACATGCTAATGTTTAAGTGTGGGGAGGTTGATAAACCACTATTTTATGGTTTATCTTGTGCTCAATTGAGTGGTTTTTATCAACTCTTTATCCACTTATCCATATTATTTGCATGTTTTATATTTTCCTTCCTGATTCTGTGCTATGATTGAAAACATGCTTCTTTGACTTTTATTTCCTTTTATTTAATCCTCTCTTATTACCATTAGATGCCTTGATATGTGTGTTAAGTGATTTTAGGAATTACAGGGCAGGAATGACTTAGAGGATGGAAAGGAAGCATGCAAAAGTGGAAGGAATACAAGAAGTTGAAGGAAGTGCAAAGCTGTCAGCCTGACCCTCTCGCACTAAAACGATCATAACTTGAGCTACAGAGGTCCAAATGACGCAGTTTCACTTGCATTGGAAAGCTAATGTCCGGGGTTTCAATTTGATATATAATTCGCCATAGTGGCTGTACAGATATGCGACGCGAATGCTCGCTCCACGCGGACGCATCGCATCTGCGAATCTCATTCCACACAAATGCGTGGATGACGCCTCCGCGTCACTTTGCCGCGACCTGTACGGACTAGATTTTACAATCAGTGATTTCTGGGCTGTTTCTGACCCAATTTTCGGCCCAGAGAACACAGATTAGAGGCTATAAAGTGGGGGAATTCATCCATTCATACTTATGCTTTCATAATTCATAATTTTTAGTTTTAGATGTAGTTTTTAGAGAGAGAGGCTCTCTCCTCTCTCTTAGGATTTAGGATTAGGATTCCTCTTAAAGGATTTAGGAATATTTTCATCTTCTTCAATTACAGGTTCAATGTTCCTTTTATTTATTTCCTCAATTTAGTTTATGGATTTCTATGTTCAACTTAACTTCTTTATTTGGCTACAACTGCCCATGTCACATTTGATATCTTTATTAATTCATGATTTTGAGGTATTTCAGATCTAAGATTCTTATTTAGCTTTTTATATTATTGGCTTTAATTGATTAACTGGAAGCTCTTGAGTTATCAACTATTCATGATTGATTGTTATATCGGCTAATTAACTGGAATTCCACTAACTCTAGTCTTTCCTTAGGAGTTAGCTAGGACTTGGGAAATCTAACCAATTGGTTCACTTGACTTTCCCTTGCTTACGCAAAGGTTAACTAAGTGGGATTAACTTCCATTCTTATAGGAGTAACTAGGATTGGACTTCCGAATTTTCATATCTTGCCAACAGTTTATTTTATAGTTCATTATTTATTTTATTTGTCTTTTAATTTACTTGTTCCCCACTTTCAAAACCCCAATTTACAAAACCCATAACCAATAATAAGAACATACCTCCCTGCAATTCCTTGAGAAGATGATCCGAGATTTGAATACTTGGTTATCAATTTTAAAAGGGTTTGTTACTTGTGACAACCAAAACGTTTGTAAGAAAGGTTGATTGTTTGGTTTAGTAACTATACTTACAACGAGAGTTTACTATAACTTCTAAACCATCAATCTTCAGTTCTTCACCCATCATAACCCAATCAATACCAAAACATCATCAAGGTCCTTACCATTCCTTTCTCAACTCAATCATCCATATTATCCCCATTTATGTCATTTAACACCATCAAAACCCTTAATCATCAACATCCAAAACCATCAAAACACTCATAATCATCATCTCAACCAACAACAACATCAACAATCACTACAAATCCTCATCAATTCCATAATCATTATCAGACAAAGTCTAACATTAACCAAGTCAATTATAAAACTCATCAACACTAATAATACTCAACCATCATCATCAACTACACTAACCAACCATAAGGTCATCATCAACATCCATCTTCAAATCTCAATACCAACCAACAGAATTCATCAATATTCATCATCTATCAATACCAAGCATCACTTTCAATCTTATTTTACCTCAATCTACATATTTCACACTATATTATCATTACAACATCATAATTCACCAATATATTCAAAAATCATCAACCCATCATAATTCATCATAATTCATCATTCAACAACTCAAATCCTCAAATCATTATACATCATCATCATACAACAATCCCAACAACCAATTTAATTCAATCCTATCATATGGGTCACTAGCCTAAGTGTCCAAAAACATTACATATTACATAAAGGAAATCGAAACCATACCTTGGCCGATTCCCAAATGCACCATACACCAAAACAAAACCACCAAGCTTGATCCAAAGCCTCAACCAACACCAACAAACACCAAGGCTCACACTAACAACACATATATCATCAAAATCAAAACCTAAGATACATAAAAAAACTAAACACAAGATTTTAGTGAAATCTTACCTTATCCAATGAGATTAGAGGTAAAATCCAACAATTACACGCTACTAGAGATCACCTAAACAAGCAAAACCACAAAACTTGCTCCAAACCCCAACCAAAAATGCGCAGAAACTTAGGGCACAAAACTGGAGAGTGAGATGCAAAATCTTATCAAATTTCTTTAAATAGAAAGGAAGAGCTCATCGAGAGTCTCACGTGGCCGTAAACGGCTCGTCAATCCGAGGTCCGTAGCTCAAGTTACAAGCAAAAGAAGGTAAGGGTGGATAGCGTTTTCTCTTCTCCCTCTCCTCTCATGGCAGCTGCGCCCCTCTCTCTCTCTTAGGGCTGGAAAAATGAGTTCAAAGCTCATTAAATGAGCTTATATATGTTGGACCTTAGGCCCGGTCTAACCCGTTAGCGTTTTTGGTCTGTTTGGCCCACCTTGGGCCAAAACCTTTAAGATTAGTGTCCGGTCTTCGATTCTAAATTATTTTTTCTCCTTTCAAAATAATAAATCAATCTTCAAAATATTATTTTCCAAAATATGCGATACTGGATAGTTTAGAGCCGATACGGCCAGCTTAAGTGTCAGTACGCATTTTTACAAAAAGTTTTCGAAAGAAATATATTTTCCAGCTCAGAAAAATTCACTAAAATTGATATGTAAAAAAAAGATTTCACGTAATTACTACCGGCAAGTGCACCGAGTCGCATCAAGTAATAAAACTCACAAGAGTGAGGTCGATCCCACGAGGATTAAATGATTAAGCAATCAATAGTTAGTTGATTATTCTAGTTAGACGGTTCATATTGGAGTGATAACCAAACAAGAAATGTAAATGGCCGGAAATTAAAAGAAAGCAATAAAGTGCAAAGAAAGTAAATGACCGTAAAAGTAAAGTGTAAGAAAATAAAGTGCTAGAAAGTAAAATTGCAAGGAATAGAAAGTACCAGAAAGTGAAATGCAAGAAAGTAAAATGCTAGAATGTAAATGACGGAAAGTAAAGATTGAAGACATAAGGGATTGGAGATATTGATTCCTCTTAAATCAATGGGTCTCACTCCTTCTCAATCATGTAAGATAGATCCATGGTGGATTATGAGTAACTAAATCCCAATCTCTTGGTGATTTAATTTCTCTTCACATAATCAATTGCCAATCTCTTGACCTAATTACTCATGAGAAGAGGTGAAGTTCAATTTCTAATCAAAAAATCACACAACCCTCAAGACCTCAATTCAAAGTGGTTACATCTCACATACCAACTAAGAATGTGTTGATCAAGAGGATTATGAGAGAAGAGCCTCAAACTGAATTCCATGATCCCTCTCTCGAGGCTTACATGAAATTCTAATAGATTCAATCTCCCTCTCAGTGGTGATTGAATCTTTGAAGCACAAAAGCTCTTTCTTAGAAAAACAAACATGATTTCTAATCTCATACTACATAAATCCAAAGACCCCAATATTAGAATGGTTATATGTCACGTACCAACTCTAAATCAAGAATCAATTTCATTATGCTAAGAGAGCTCAAACTAAACCCTATGATCCTTCTCTCGAATTCACAATAGGATTCTAATAGATCCAAAGATCTTTGAAGAACAAAACTCTCTTGCAAGGGTTCTAATAGATACCCAAGTATGAAGATAGAGTGAAAAAGAGAAGAAGAGACAAACATAAATTCAATCAAAATTGAAACAAAGCTCCTTTCCCAAATACAGAGGAAATTAAGTGGTCATTGCTCTCAAATAAAAACTAAATTGTATGAAATTAAAGTGCATGAAAATAAAGAGTGAGAACTCAAAATAGAAATTGAGAAGTCAAGAATTCATAAATGAAAATTACAAATTAAACTAAACTACTACTAAGAAAAAAGAGAAGAGAAAGGGAAGAAGAGTGTACGAGGGGAGGGGTCCGAAGACCCAGTCCCAGTGGAGTGTGCCAATTCACAGAATTCCAAATTGGTCTCCTCCGTCTCCCTCAAAATTAATGTCCACCATGTAGTGCTATATATGCTTGGAAAGCTCTTGATTCCTATTTTTTTCCAATGCCACTAGAATCACCTCAATTGGAGCTTTGTAGCTCGAGTTATTCTTGTTTGAAGAAGACAAGGTCAGGTTGCCAAGAAACCCAAAAAGTGGCGTTGCTAACTTTGCTTCCCAAGTTGGCAACGTGTGTGTTGACTCCCCTGGGTTGAAGCTTCTTGTGAAGGCGTTGCTAACTTGGTTTTCAAGTTAGCAACGTGCTCTTCATCCTCTTGGAGCTCGAATTTCACATTGGAGTTGGCAACTTGAGTTGCCAACGTGCTTGTTGTCCTCCTGGAGCTTGAATTTCACATTGGAGTTGGCAACTTGAGTTGCCAACGTGCTTGTTGTCCTTCTGGAGCCAAGATCTTGTATTGGAGTTGTTAAATCAAGTTGGCAACGTGCTCCTCTTCTTCATGGAGTTAGGATCTTGTATTGGAGTTGCTAACTCAAGTTGGCAACTTGTTGTTTGGAGTTGGCAACGCCCTTAGTGGCTTCCTTCTTGATCCAAGACTTTCTTGCTCCATCACCCATCATTAACCAAAGAACTTGCCTCAAAGTTTTGCCATTCTATGCAACCAATTTCAAGAGATTTATTCATACTAATTCATTTATAAGTTCCTTGAATTATTTGCATGAATTTGGCCAAAGTTCACCTAGTTCTTGGTACTTGAATGCATGGAGATAAAACTCATCAAAATGCTTGTTTATTTCAAAGAAAGTGAATGAAATTAAGCTAAAACTACTTAAACTAACTAGCTAATATAGAAAAGATGCAAATACATCACAACATCAAACTTAAACCTTGCTTGTCCTCAAGCAACAAATACAATAGTGGTGATGGAGTTTATGATAGTTCATGAATGTCTTAGAACAATGGAGTGTTAGTAGTACATGTGTTTAAGCAAGCGAAATAAAAAGTAACAATGAAGGCACAAGAAACAGAGACATTGTGATTGCAAAACAAGTGGGGTGTGCATGATACATTGCATAAAAGATAAGCGGCACAGCAAACTTAGTGTGACACTTTCACTTGGAATTGATGCAAGTATCCAGTAAAGATTGGAAACAAATTTTGTTGCTTAGCAACACCAAACTTAGAATACAATCATATTCCAATTTATTTGAAATAAACTAAGCAAAAGAAACTGTTGTATGTTAATAACACAATCACCAAGAGAAACAAATTGTCATGGGTAAGAGTTTCTTGGTGAGGCATTAACACAAACAGTTAGGGAAATAAAAGAAAGTATTAAAAACAAAGAAATGACTAAAACAAAGAGAAAGAAAAAGTGTCTAATCTAGGTAATCAACCACCGGTAGATTGTTAATCACTATTAATCCCCGGCAACGGTGCCAAAAACTTGATACGTAAAAAATTAGGAATTCTCACGTGTAATCAGAGAGTATACCAGGTTGCATCAAGTAGTAAAACTCACAAAAGTGAGCTCGATCCCACGAGGATTAAAGGATTAAGCAATCAATAGTTAGTTGATTATTCTAGTTAGACGGTTCATATTGGAGTGATAACCAAACAAGAAATGTAAATGACTGAAAGTAAAGATGGAAGACATAAGGGATTCGAGATATTGATTCCTCTTAAATCAATGGGTCTCACTCCTTCTCAATCATGTAAGATAGATCCATGGCAGATTATGAGTAATTAAACCCCAATCTCTTGGTGATTTAATTTCTCTTCACATAATCAATTGCCAATCTCTTGATCTAATTGCTCATGAGAAGAGGTGAAGTTCAATTTCTAATCCAAAAACCACACAACCCTCAAGACCTCAATTCAAAGTGGTTACATCTCACATACCAACTAAGAAGTTGTTGTTTGGAGTTGGCAACGCCCTTAGTGGCTTCCTTCTTGCTCCAAGACTTTCTTGCTCCATCACCTATCATTAACCAAAGAACTTGCCTCAAATTTTTTCCGTTCTATGCATCCAATTTCAAGAGATTCATTCATACTACTTCATTTATAAGTTCCTTGAATTATTTGCATGAATTTGGCCAAAGTTCACCTAGTTCTTGGTACTTGAATGCATGCAGATAAGACTCATCAAAATGCTTGTTTATTTCAAAGAAAGTGAATGAAATTAAGCTAAAACTACTTAAACTAACTAGTTAATATAGCAAAGATGCAAATGCATCACAAATCAAATTTGACATTTTTATTTTTAAATTAAAACTTTTAAATTTTAAATCTATTCCGGACACTAAAATTATTTTATTAAAATGGTTTTACGTGAAAACGCGGGTTCTTACATCCTTAATATTGTTATTAAATACCAATTTTACTCTTAGGGATCTAAAATACTATTTTTTCCTTTATTAATTTATTTACTTGTTTTAGTTACCACTTTTTACCGTTTTACTTTTAACTTTTACTAAAACTTTTATTTAGGCCCAAACTTTATTTTAATTATAATTTTGACCCAACTAATTTATATAATTACTATTTTATAATTGATGATATTAAGTTCAAAATTTTACCGTTCTTTGGGTTAAATCATATTTTTAATCCTCTTTTTACCCGAAAATTATCATAACACCCGTTTTATTCTTACCTACTTGTTCCATATGATTAAAACTATTTTTCTAACTTCGGTTAATCCCTGAACATATTGCTTTTCAGGTTTTTAGGTGCTAGAATTTTTAGAAACACATTTTTACATTTTTATCCACTTTTAGTGAGGCTTATTGCTTGAACTTAAATCTTAAGTGCTTCCATGTTTTTAGTTGTTACCACATAAAATTCAGAGGCATATTTATTATATATTACACATATTTAACAAGCCAAAACTAATATAACACAATTTTCAGATCTATAAAATAAGCACAAATTTGTAGCTCATATGAATACCGAAAATAAGCACAAATATATTCTAACTAATCCTAACTCTTACTTTTTTCTTAATTCATTTCTTAGACCTATCACACACCAGAAAGTGCTCTCATAAAGGTTGGAACACATTTGGGTATGGTGCAATTTTTATTTTGCAAGGAGCATCGTAAAAAGTGTTAAAATTTGATCACTTTGAGCTTGCATTTATATAGCTCCTTAGGTGTGCTCCATAAGGACTTCAAGAGAGATTTTTAGACACATAAGAGGATAAGAATTCATCATGATCACTGCTGAAAAACAAAAAAGAATAGAAAAGAAATAAGAGCTCACCTTGCTGAATTTTCAGTAAAAGCGTGAGAATTAGTGAAAATGGACAAGGAATTGTGTTTATATAGCTTGGAATCTTGAAAAACACTTGAAGAAAAATGAAAGAACGGTTGGAATAAGGGTTGGGACGCAGAGAAGAAGTGCGTACTTTTACTCTTTTTCTCTCTCTAAAATACGGTAAAAAACTCACAAAATACATAAAAATCTGAGTAAGGTGGATTAATTGTGGTAAAAGGGGCTGAAAATTTTCATGGTCAAAATAAAGAAGGGGCGTCAAAACAAGAAGGGTTGGTCAGCGCTTGTGTGTCAACCTTGTCCATAGTTAACTGTAGTTAGTTACTTGGGATTAAATACACAGTAAAGAGGGGTGAAAGGTAGAGATAATCTCAGCCCATAGGTTGAGAGGGAGGGGCGAGTTACCTGGGTGATAAGTAAGAGGATTTGGGGTCTCTAGGAATCGTCTGCGAAATACTAGTCAGAAATTTGATTCAAAATAATTTTTACCGTGTGGTAAAATAATTAATGGTTAAAATTTATTCTTAAAGAAATAAATCATGAATTGATGGCTAATATTAATCTTGGGACACAATTACCAAGGTAGAAATTATTTTTACCACTGATTCTGAACTTTTTGGTTACTAACATTTTTCCAGCACATGCGAAACCATCACTAAAAGTAAATTCTTAGCTCAAAAAGTCTCTAGTGAGAAAAATAAATCAATGGCAAGCAAGTGTTTATTTTTTACTAGTCAAATTTGACTTAGAGGAATTAATTACCCTCATAAAGTCAAATTTGACCTATTAATTATCATTTTCTAATTTATTTTTGTTTTTTTTACCACTGGGTCTGCCTCACTAATAGTTATTGAGTTGTGGTTAGGATTTTGCGCAATAAGTTACAAAATAATCAGAAAAGTCAATTTACTGAAAAATGGGTTCTTACATTCTACCCTCTTTAGAAAAAATTTTTTCCTCAAAATTTTATCTATCCACAAGAAATTATAGGAGACATCTATGACATGCTTTATAGTTAAGATTCTTAATTAGCATAACACTCACCTCCAGCAAAGGGATCGAACCTAGTGGCGCTTATTAGTAGTCATGATAAAAATTCTTCGTTGTTGCTGTGGCCTAGAAGTGTCTTGGTCCTTTTTGTTCAAGCAGTCTCTTATTAGGTGTCATACTCCACCACAGAAAATTTGTTCTGAATTGGCAAGGTCTGCTGCCATAATTCCTTCCACATATTGAGCATATTGGGCCTCCTTGAATTTGCAAAAATTGCGTTTCTTGCCCCGGACCCTGGTTATGATTGTTGTTTCCGCCATTGATATGAATAGCAGGGTTACCGTTTTGTTGTTGTTAATCATTAGCCTTGAAATCTCTACCTCGAGGGGCCAAACTTTGATTGAAGTCCCGTTGTATATTTTTCCGACAGCTTTCTTGTGCAACTGCTAACTTCTTGGTACAGTCGTTAGCTAATTGCCTCTTATTTACCAGCTCCACAAAGTTCCTAATCTCTATCGGTCCCACTAAAGCCATCAGTTCCTCCCTAAGACATCCTTCATACGTAATATACTTTCACTCTTCATATTCCACAAGATTTTCCTGGCACACCTTTAAAAATCAGCACAAATCCTCAAACTTTTGGGTGTACTCAGCCACCGTCATGCTTTTCTGCCTCAACTGCAGCAATTCCAACTCCTTAGTGGTGCGGACAAAGGAAAATACTTTTTATAGAACTCAGTGCGAAAGTTGGCCAAGTGATCCCAGCACTTTCTTGTTCCAACAACTGACTCACTCCCTACCACCAATGTTGTGTGTTCCCCTTCATCATATAAGTGACGAACTCTGCTTGTCCTTTAAGAAAATGTTGCACCTGTAGAGCCCACTCTATGGCACAAAACCAATTATCTGCCAAGGTCGGGTTGGTGGTTCCAATGAATTGGGGCAGATTAACTTTAAGGAAGGATTCCAGAGTCATCGGCCTATCTCCCTCGGGTATCCCATTTTTTAGTCCGTTTTCGTTTTCGTGGTCGTGCCCATTCCTGTTCCCTGCTGCCATTCCATTCCTTCCATCACTCTATTAGTTAAAGCGATAGAATCGCACATAGCTGTAGCTATTGTGTTCATAGATTCTAACATAGTAGTTGAATCAAATGCCAGTTTAGAACTCGAACTCGCTTGACAGAGGCTACGTCTGTTTGCTATTTGAGCACCAATGATGGTCTTATAAATTTTTTATTGCATACTTTAATTTCACAAAAATAAAAAAAATTATTTATGAAAAATTTAAACTTGAACAATTATTATGGTTAAGCTTAAATTTTAATTTATTTTGTCAAATTAAATAAATATTAATTATAAACTATAAACAAATTTCTAAAAAAAATTATGGATCAACATATAGATTAAGGTTCTGAAAACCGGACTGACCGGTCCGACCGGTTTAATCGCAAACTGGTGACTTAAACGGTTTGGTTCAACATAAAAAACTGCCAGAATCAAAACCGTTCTCAAACCTCTGAACTGGCCGAGAACCGGTCGGTCGGACCGAACCGGGACCTGGCCGATTTTGAAAAATGGTGTCATTTTCCGTTCTATTATAAAATGAAATGGCCAGGTCTCCATAGCCTTAACCCCTCGAGCCATTCTTCAATCTTTCTCCCCAAAACACAACCCTAGATTACATGTCCCCCACCACCACAGGGCTCAGCGCCGCCGTTTGTTGCTCTCAAGCACCATCGTGTTTTCGTCCGATCGTCCGCGCTTCTCCCTCATTCAGAAATTGGTGCGTCTTCCTAGAGCTCGCCGTTATTCGCTGCCTCGTTGGTCTTCGTCTGCTCAAACCCTAGCCTTGATCACTCTCCTCTTCAAGCTGTGTCACCTCCATCGTTGAATCTGGTCCAACCGTCGTCCCTACTATTTCAGCATCGTCGCAGCTCGTCTCTGCCGTCGCGTCGCATATGCTCCACTCTCCTCTGCCGTCGCGTCGTGCTGCGAAGGGGAAAGAAGGGGTGGAGGTCACGTAAGGAGGCGCGTGAAGGGTGAAGCCTTTGCTGCTTCTGCCGTGTTTGAGCTCGAAGACGGCCGCCAATGCTGCTACCTCTGTTGTTGCCTCTGTCGTGCCTTGCCATCATGTTACCACTGATTTCATCTGCCCTCATTCTTGTTCTACTTCAAAATCATGCTAAATTTATGGGTATACATCCTTTTTGAATATGTTTATAAATAATAATATTAGACATTGACTTTTCTGAATTTTGATTATGGTTTTGTTCAAATTTACTGATGGCTTTGTTTGTAGTTGCTGGTTTTGCTGGGTGAAGGTTTAGTGTTTTGAATGTTTTATAAATGTGCTAATGTTTGTAATTGCTGGATTTGTTTGTAATTACTGGGTGAAAGTTTAGTGTTTTGTGATTATTGGTTAATGTTTTGGTTTGGTGTTCTCTCTTTTTCAGATTTTCCTTCTCCTATATTTCTGCATGTTGCTGAATTGGTAATCAATAAATTTGCCTTTTTGCTGTAAATTGGGACTTTACTAGGATTTTTAAAATTTGTTGTTTGTTGCTGAATTTGTTGCTTCCCAGTTAAAGCATCAGAAGAGAAGCCAGTGAATAAGATTTTAAACTGTGAAATCATGTGTTGTTGCTTGAATTTTAGGAGAAAAAGCAATGTAATATATTCCTATTTATGATTCCATAAGACCAAGGTTAAATTAACAACTCAGGTGGAGTTGAGTTTTGTTTATGAGTAATTAAATGCACGAAACAACAATAGGATTGCTAATTAAATTTGGAATTTTTTATTAGTGACTTGTTAAGGTGCTGTTGTTGTTATGCTACTGTTTTGTTATGGCACTGTTGTTGTTATGCTGCTGTTTTGTAATGGTTGTTGCTGAATGCTACTCTGTTTTTATTGTGTTGTAGTTGCTGGTTTTGCTTTGATTTATAGTTGCTGGTTGTGTTGGTTTTGCTAGCTTTGTTTGTAATTGCTGGGTAAAGGTTTAGTGTTTTGTAAATGCTGGCTTTGTTTTCTAATTGCTGGCTTTAGCTGAAGAAATTGGAGGGACTGGATGAGGAGACATTGATGCCTCAGAAGACACCACCACCATCAACATATTAATAAGATTATATGAATTTGATTGATGACATTTAATGTAGTTTTTTAAATTTGAAAATTATTTTAATATTTATGTTATACTATAATTATATTTTAGCATGTTTATTTTTAATTTATTTATTATTTTATTTTAAAACAATTTTTTCAGTTGAACCACTGGTTAGACCGGTTGGACCAGTGAACCAGTGAACCAGTAGCTAGAGCGGTTTGATGACCGGTTCAGTGTTCTGAACCTTGACAATGATACATATGACTTTATTAAGAATGATATAGTCTGAACTTTGGTTATCTAAAAATTTAGTGAGTAGCTAGACTAGCTCTATGTCACGAACCAATAAATACTAGTAATAGGGATGATAAAAAAAATCAAAATGGGTATTCGCAAAAATTACTTGCAATTTGGGATTAAATGGAGATCCATAAAATCTCCACGAGTGAAAATTCACCCACATGAAATGGACAGAGACGGAAACATAGGTACGCCTCATAAAACCCTTTAAATCCACACAATATGAAATTATTGATTACCCTAATTTGTATATACATAGATCCATTTCTTAAATTTAGTAATCCTGATTCCTGTCTTCAATTTAAATCATTCTTCTTTTTTTTAGACTTATCCTCACTCTTGATTTCATGTCTCTCTCACTCTAGCTCATTTTTTCTGCCTTTTAAGTCCATTACTACATCGGCCAGTCTTGCACCAAAAAATTACGTTATGTATATTAGAAGATGTTTTATATTTTTTTTTGAAATATTAATTTTCATAATAAATATGTTATGAATTGTGTTGAATTATATTGAATTGGTTATTTTATGATTATTAAGTTAAGCTTTTTTTGTTAATTTTTTTCAAAGTTTTTTAAAAAATATCCATAGATACTCACAGGTATATCCATTCCCTGAGAGGATAATTAAACGTGAACTTGTGATAAAGATGAAAAAGGGATAAGAGATTTTTTTTAAACAGGAGTGAGGGACGAGAAAGGTTCTCGCGCCCTCACGACTCACGAGTACCAATTACTATCTCTAACTAACAATGGAGATCAAATCTTGGCCGATTTGAGAGGAAATACATTGACCTCATATGCATTGAATCTCAAGATAGTGAACTTAAGTCAGATTTAGGACCTGATAATGGAGCTAGGTTGATCTTGCTTGTTTGGGGGTCTTATTAGACCCAAATATATATTGAGTTAATATTTTAAGTCATTGTTGTAACAAATAATCAAATACTATACAGACTATTAAATATAATAACATTTAGTATATATAAAAATTGGATATACTTATAATGAATTTTTTAATTCAAATTAAGAAATTCTTTTAATTATGTTTTTCTGTCTTTTATTTTTAAATATTATTTACTAATATAATAAAAAATAAAAAATAATAATCACATAATTAAAATAGATCCTCCTAATATATACATAACACTATATATATAATAAATTATTTTTTATTTTTGTAATGATCATATAATTAATTTATGTATACATACAACTAATCTTTATAACATGATTTATTGCACAATTTCTCTACTCTCAATATGTATAAATTAATAAATTTAAGTTACAAGATATTATTTATATTATTTAACATATGAAATAAGCAACTTAAACCAACATCTAAAATAATAAATGTAAATCTCATAAAATTAGCGAATATTTAATTAATAAATTAAATTTTAATAAAATAAATTAAAACATAAATTTTATAACAAAATAGAATAGAGCAAATTAAAATAAGAATTTTGACATTAATTTAAAAAAAGTTGGCCCGAGATTGAATTAAACAGACCAAACCGATCAAATCGGACTCATATTGGGCCCACGGCCCAACCCAATGCCCATTAAAATGAAAAGAGCTAAAGCTCTTGTCCCTTCCCTCAAAGGAAGCATGCTGTACTTGGCAAAAAAGGGGGAAAGTTACAGTGAGAAAAGGAGGAGGAAAACCTAATCACCTCCAATCTTCAATTGTTTATATCTTTCAATCTGGAACTCTGATTGACAAGCCGTCAGCGGCAACGCGTTCGTCTTGAAGTTTTTTACAAAACTCATATAACCAAGTTACTGGTATGCCTCACCTTCATTCCCAGCTATTCATTCTTTATTTTGACATTCTTGAACTTTGGTGTTGAGATTTTGTGTAATTTTGGTGTTTAGGATCAAATTAACTTGGTGGACTTGCCAAGTCTTATCCCAATTTTCTGTTGGTAAGGTGAGAATCTTAGAACTCTAGTTAATTATCTAATTTTATATATTGGTTATTGAATTTGGGTATATATGTGTTGTATATATGTATTAGGTGTGTATACGTATATGTTGGAGCTTGAATTGTAAGCTTTGGAGTTTGGTGGAGGTTGAGTGCTTTTGTTGGATGACTTTGAACCTTTTTGGGTGCCTTGGTGGTGTCTCGGAAATACGTAAAAATCGGTCAAGGTATGGTTTAGGTTTCACGTATTTAATATATAATGTTCTGTGAAAACTTAGGCTAGATGACCATAGGATAGGTTGGAATGTATGAGTATGTTGAATAATTAGTGTTCATGGTGATATTGTTATTATTGGTTGAATAGTTGCTGGACGTTGTTGGTTACTATGACATTATGTTGTTGGGTGATGGGTTGATGATTGTGATGTGAATATGTAGAAAAGGGTGGCGTTATATTTGATGATTCTATTTGTTAACTTGTGATTGTGGTGTTGTAATTAGTATATTGGGAGGTGAGTTCTTATGTATAGAATGCTGAGGTCGAGTTGGTTTTAAATGAAATTGGAGGTTTTGAGATTTTGTGAAAAACCGATTTTTTGGCCGAATTTTGGCGAGCCATAACTTGGCTTCCGGATCCCCAAATGATTTCAAATTTATTTTATATGAAAATTAGGTCCGTGAAGTTTATGACATTCAAAGAACGGAAGAAAAAGGATTTGAAACGAAAAATTTAGGAGCGTCGGAAGTTGAGGGTCCCAAAATGAAATTCTACATTTTTTAGTTCAGCAAATGTACTTCCACGCGTACGTGTGGCCCTGTTTTAGCAAATCCGATTTTTGAATTTCAAACCTAATTTTAAATTTTTAAACCTCTATTTTCATTCCTTTACTCCTAGATTTTGTTAGTAAGCCTAGTGATGAGATGGAACTGGGGGTGGAACAAGGTTGAAAAATGATGAATTATGTATGAAAAATGCAGAGAACTGAAGTATATGTGACGCCATGGTTGTAAAGCATGATTATGCATTGGTTATAGATGATTATGAATGAATTATAATGATAATGAAATTGAAATTGATTGTGATGTGCCTCCGGATAAGATGCAGTGGTGTTAACCACTTGTTCCGGGTAAGAGGTGATATTGTCGTGTAAGATGCATTGGTGTATCCACTTGCTCCGGATATGAATTGAGAATGAATGAATAAATGAATGAATGGTAATGATAATTGAAAGTGTTTTTCTGTATGTGACTCCGGGTAAGATGCAGTGGTGTTATCCACTTGCTCCAAATAAGAGTCAATAAGTTGGGTAAAATGCAGTGGTGTTACTACTTGCTCTGGGAAAGTTCAAGGCTTCGGGTAAGACGCAAGGGCTGTATTCTATTGCCACTTGCTCTGGGTCGAGAATGTAACACTGCCTGGGTAAGAGGCGGGGTGAAGTTGTCCCATGCTCCGGGTACGTCGGTAATATGTAAGGGTTGAGGCGTTGTCCCACTTGCTCTGTGTTTGGTGTTCTGTCCACGGTTAGCTACCAGGACATGTCGGGCTGGCTAAGTAACCGGCAGTTTATATCAACAGCCATAGTACAGGCATGCATCACAAGCATATTGCTTGAATTCCTTGTTCATGCTCTAATTGGGAATGCCTATGTGACTTTCATATGCTTACTTGTATACGTGCTACTTGCATTACTTGTATCGTAATTGTGTTTGTTATTGTCTGCTTGCTTGTCTGTGTGATTATACTGGTGACAGAGGTTTTAGAGGAAAGAGGATGATGGAGGGTTAGTGTTCATACCCTGGGTCGAGATGTCCGAGCCGGGATGTTCAGTAGCAAAGCGACCGACCTGTTTAGGTCAAGCGGACCGACTTCTTTACGAAGAGCTCGGCCAAATCGACAGGAAAGCCAGTAAAGGGCCCAAATGAAGGAACACAGCCCAATCTGAAGGCAGCCCAAGCCTACAGAGAGAAGGGCGGTTCCGTTGAAGATAAGCTGACCTCACCCAAAGATAATTGGTATGCGAAGTTGTGATCAATACTTTTCACAACTCAATTAATCCCCGGTAATGAATCCAAAAACTTGGTGTTCAATACCATGGCATAAACACAACTTCGCACAACTAACCAGCAAGTGTACTGGGTCGTCCAAGTAATAAACCTTACGCGAGTAAGGGTCGATCCCACAGAGATTGTTGGTATGAAGCAAGCTATGGTCACCTTGTAAATCTCAGTCAGGAAAACTCAAATGGATATGAGTGATAAACGAAATAAACATAAAGATAGAGATAGAGATACTTATGCAATTCATTGGTAGGAATTTCAGATAAGCGTATGAAGATGCTGTCCCTTCCGTCTCTCTGCTTTCCTACTGTCTTCATCCAATCCTTCTTACTCCTTTCCATGGCAAGCTTAAGCAAGGGTTTCACCGTTGTCAGTGGCTACCTCCCATCCTCTCAGTGAAAACGTTCCAGATGCTCTGTCACAGCACGGCTAATCAGCTGTCGGTTCTCGATCATGTTGGAATAGGATCATTGATCCTTTTGCGTTTGTCATCACGCCCAGCAATCGCGAGTTTGAAGCTCGTCACAGCCATTCAATCCTTGAATCCTACTCGGAATACCACAGAC
>NC_029775.3:25110170-25110581 GCF_000817695.3 Arachis duranensis
TAATCTATGGTGTGTAGAAACTCCACCGTTGAAAATACATAAGAACAAGGTCTAGGCATGGCCGTGAGGCCAGCCTCCTAACGTGATCTAAGAACTAGATGTCCAAAGATGATCAAAGGATCTAAAAATAATCCAAAGATGAAAATACAATAGTAAAAGGTCCTACTTATAGAGAACTAGTAGCCTAGGGTTTACAGAGATGAGTAAATGACATAAAAATCCACTTCCGGGCCCACTTGGTGTGTGCTTGGGCTGAGAAATGAAGCAATTTCGTGTAGAGACTCTTCTTGGAGTTAAACGCCAGCTTTGGTGCCAGTTTGGGCGTTTAACTCCCATTCTTGTGCCAGTTCCGGCGTTTAACGCTGGAATTCCTGAGGGTGACTTTGAACGCCGGTTTGGGCTATCAAATCA
>NC_029775.3:25110842-25111454 GCF_000817695.3 Arachis duranensis
CTGAAATCACAGAAAAACACACAAACTCATAGTAAAGTCCAGAAAAGTGAATTTTAACTAAAAACTAATAAAAATATAATAAAAACTAACTAAAACATACTAAAAACATACCAAAATGATGCCAAAAAGCGTATAAATTATCCGCTTATCACAACACCAAACTTAAATTGTTGCTTGTCCTCAAGCAACTGAAAATCAAATAAGATAAAAAGAAGAGAATATGCAATGAGTTCCAAAAACATCTATGAAGATCAGTATTAATTAGATGAGCGGGGCTTTTAGCTTTTTGCCTCTGAACAGTTTTGGCATCTCACTCTATCCTTTGAAATTCAGAATGATTGGCTTCTTTAGGAACTTAGAATCTGGATAGTGTCATTGATTCTCTTAGTTGAGTATGATGATTCTTGAACATAGCTACTTATTGAGTCTTGGCCGTGGCCCAAAGCACTCTGTCTTCCAGTATTACCACCGGATACATACATGCCATAGACACATAATTGGGTGAACCTTTTCAGATTGTGACTTAGCTTTGCTAGAGTCCCCAATTAGAGGTGTCCAGGGTTCTTAAGCACACTCTTTTTGCCTTGGATCACAAATTTATTTCTTTCTTTC
>NC_029775.3:25111617-25112052 GCF_000817695.3 Arachis duranensis
TTTTTCTGTGATTTCAGGTATTTTCTGGCTGAAATTGAGGGACCTGAGCAAAAATCTGATTCAGAGACCAAAAAGGACTGCACATGCTGTTGGATTCTGACCTCCCTGCACTCGAAGTGGATTTTCTGGAGCTACAGAAGCCCAATTGGCGCGCTCTCAACGGCGTTGGAAAGTAGACATCCTGGGCTTTCCAGCAATATATGATAGTCCACACTTTGCTCAAGATTTGATGGCCCAAACCGGCATTCAAATTCACCTCAAGAAATCCCAGCGTTAAACGCTGGAACTGGCACCCAAATGGGAGTTAAATGCCCAAACTGGCACTAAAGCTGGCGTTTAACGCCAAGAAGAGTCTCTACACGAAATTTGCTTCATTGCTCAGCCCAAGCACACACCAAGTGGGCCCGGAAGTGGATTTTTATGTCATTTACTCAT
>NC_029775.3:25112952-25114962 GCF_000817695.3 Arachis duranensis
AGTTGTGTAATGCCATGGTATTGAGCTACCAAGTTTTTGGGGTTCATGTCTGGGGATTATGAGAGTTGTGAAAAGTATTGTTCACAATTTCGCGCACTATGTTTTTGGCGCCGTTGCCGGGGATTGTTCAAGTTTTGGTCAAGCTTTTGGTAACATCAGTGCCAAGATCCGGCAACAACATCAAGTTTTTGGTGTTATTGCCGGGGATTGTTCAGTTTGGACAACTGAAGGTTCATCTTGTTGCTTAGATTAGGTATTTATTTTTTTTTCGAAATTCTTGAAGGTGAATTCTAGAGTTTCATGATGATTTGTTGAAATCTGGCTGGCTGAGAAGCCATGTCTAATTTCATTGGACCGAGGTTTCAACTTATCATCACAAGAGCTTGTTGATTTTTATCAATCTTGCTTTTGGAGTAGTGATCTGCTAAGGCTTGGCTGGCCTTTGGCCATGTCTAGTGTTTTGGACCGAAGCTTTCTTTGAAAGCTTGGCTGGCTGTGAAGCCATGTCTAATTCCTGGACCGGAGTCTTAGACTAGCATTGCACTGATTCCTGGAATTCTCATTAAGAATTTTGATATCTTTTTTTTTTTTGTTCAATTTTCGAAAAAACACAAAAAATTACAAAATCATAAAATCCAAAAATATTTCTTGTTTAAGTCTAGTGTCTCATCTTAAGTTTAGTGTCAATTGCATGCATTCATTCATGTGTCTTAAGAATCTTCAAGTAATTCTTGATGATTTTCGTGCTCTGATCTTTAAATTCAATTGACTTGAGTGTTTTGTGTGTCTCATATGCATTCTCATTTTGTTAGTGTCAGTAGTATACAAGCTGCTAAGTTTGGTGTCTTGCATGCATTGTTATTTGATTCCTGTTGCATTTTGATTTGTCCCTATTATTAAAAATCCAAAAATATTTTTAATTTGTGTCTTTTCAAGTCAATAATACAGAGAATTGAAGGTTCAGAACATACAGCAGAGGAATTGCACAGAAAAAGCTGGGCGTTCAAAACGCCCAGTGAAGAAGGACAGACTGGCGTTTAAACACCAGCCAGGGTGCCTGGTTGGGCGTTTAACGCCCAAAAGGGTAGCATTTTGGGCGTTAAACGCCAGAATGTATACCATTCTGGGCGTTTAACGCCAGGATGGCTAGAAGGGAAGATTTTGTTTTCAAATCAAATTTTTTCTAAGTTTTCAAAATCTTTTCAAAATCAAATCTTTTTCAAATCAATTTTTCAATCAAATCTTTTTCAAAATCAATCTCTTTCCATCTTTAAAGATACTTACTATCAATTAATGATTTGATTCAACATTTCAAGTATGTTACCTTTTCTGTTGAGAAAGGTTTAATGTTTGAATCATATCTTTTCCTGTTAGTCAAGTTTTTAATTTTCAATTCAAATCTTTTTTTTAAATGTTTTTCAAATCATATCTTTTCAATCACATATTTTTTAAAACCAATCATATTTTCTTAACCACATTTTTTTTTAAAATAATTTTCAATCAAATCTCTTTGATTTCTATTTTCAAAATCTTTTTCAAAAATCACTTGATTTCTTTTCCACTTTCATTTTCGAAAATTAAGTGATGTTTTTCAAAAATGTTTTCAAAATTTTTCACTTAATTTTCGAAAATCACTTCCCTCCTTCTCACATCCTTCTATTTATGGACTAACATTATCCCTTAATGCAAAATTCGAACTCCATCTCCTTTGACAAGTTCGAATTTTCTACTTCTATCTTCTACTCTTCTTTTCCTCTGACACTTCAAGGAATCTCTATACTGTGACATAGAGGATTCCACATTTTCTTGTTCTCTTCTCTTTCTTATGAGCAGGAGCAAAGACAAAGGCATTCTTGTTGAGGCAGATCCTGAACCTGAAAGGACCTTGAAGAGAAAGCTAAGAGAAGCCAAAGCACAACTCTCTTTAGAGCACCTGACCGAATTCTTCAAGGAAGAAGAACAAATGGCAGCCGAAAACAACAACAATGCCAACAATGCAAGGAAGGTGCT
>NC_029775.3:25115788-25116474 GCF_000817695.3 Arachis duranensis
TCAATGGAAGAGGTGAATTACATGGGAGAACCCTATGGAAACACCTATAATCCTTCATGGAGGAATCATCCAAATCTTTCATGGAAGGATCAACAGAGACCTCAACAAGGTTTCAATAACAATAATGGTGGAAGAAACAGGTTTAGCAATAGCAAACCATTTCCATCATCTTCTCAGCAACAGACAGAGAGCTCTAAGCAGAATACCTCTGACTTAGCAACCGTGGTCTCTGATCTGATCAAAACCACTCAAAGTTTCATGACTGAAACAAGGTCCTCCATTAGAAATTTGGAAGGACAAGTGGGTCAGCTGAGCAAGAAAATTACTGAACTCCCTCCAAGTACTCTTCCAAGCAATACAGAAGAAAATCCAAAGGGAGAGTGCAAGGCCATCAACATGGCCGAATTTTGGGAAGGAGAAGAGGCAGTGAACGCCACTGAGGAAGACCTCACTGGGCGTCCACTGACCTCCAATGAGTTCCCCAATGAGGAACCATGGGAATCTGAGGCTCAAAATGAGACCATAGAGATTCCATTGGACTTACTTCTGCCATTCATGAGCTCTGATGAGTATTCTTCCTCTGAAGAGGATGAGTATATTACTGAAGAGCAAGCTGCTAAATACCTTGGAGCAATCATGAAATTAAATGACAAGTTATTTGGAAATGAGACTTGGGAGGATGAATC
>NC_029775.3:25116936-25117332 GCF_000817695.3 Arachis duranensis
AGTGACAGTAAAGAAGCGCTTGTTGGGAGGCAACCCAATGCTTTATAATTAATTATTTTCTTTTGTTATTTTATCTTTTTTTTGTAGGTTGATGATCATGAGAAGTCACAAAATTAATTGAAAAAGCAAAAACAGAATGAAAAACAGGAAGAAAAACAGCACACCCTGGAGGAAGATGCTGCTGGCGTTTAAACGCCAGTAAGCCTAGCATTTGGGCGTTTAACGCCCAGTCTGGCACCATTCTGGGCGTTTAACGCCAGAAAGGGGCACCAGACTGGCGTTAAACGCCAGGAAAGGGCAAGAACCTGGCGTTAAACGCCAGGAATGGGCACCAGCCCGGCGTTTAACGCCAGAATTGGCTCAAAACGTGGATTTTGATGCCATTTGGTGCAGGGG
>NC_029775.3:25120258-25121151 GCF_000817695.3 Arachis duranensis
ATGAGTTTGTGTGTTTTTCTGTGATTTCAGGTATTTTCTGGCTAAAATTGAGGGACTTGAGCAAAAATCTGATTTAGAGACCAAAAAGGACTGCAGATGCTGTTGGATTCTGACCTCCCTGCACTCGAAGTGGATTTTCTGGAGCTACAGAAGCCTAATTGGCGCGCTCTCAACGGAGTTCAAACCACTTTCCCACCCAAACCCACCCTCAAATGGCCGAACCCTACCCTTCCCCTCTCCTATATAAACCCTCCTTCACTTCTTCATTTTCACACACCTTAAACACCATCTCTCTCCCCTTTGGCCGAATACAAGCCATTCCCTTTCTCCTCCATTTCTTCTTCTTCTACTCTCTTCTTTCTTCTTTTGCTCGAGGACGAGCAAACATTTTAAGTTTGGTGTGGTAAAAGCATTGCTTTTAGTTTTTCCATAACCATTTATGGCATCCAAGGCCGGAGAAACCTCTAGAAAAAGGAAAGGGAAGGCAAAAGCTTCCACCTCCGAGTCATGGGAGATGGATAGATTCATCTCAAGGGTGCATCAAGACCATTTCTATGAAGTTGTGGCCTTGAAGAAGGTGATCCACGAGGTCCCTTTTTCACTCAAAAAGGGTGAATATCCGGAAAGGCCCGGAAGTGGATTTTTATGTCATTTACTCATTTCTGTAAACCTTAGTCTACTAGTTCTCTATAAGTAGGACCTTTTACGATTGTATCTAGGGACTTTGGTAGCTATCTTCATTTTATGCTATCTTAGATCATTAGGAGGCTGGCCATTCGACCATGCCTAGACCTTATGCTTATGTATTTTCAACGGTGGAGTTTCTACACACCATAGATTAAGGTGTGGAGCTCTGCTGTACCTCGAGTATTAATGCAATTACTATTGTTCTT
>NC_029775.3:25123592-25125593 GCF_000817695.3 Arachis duranensis
CTGGATTCTATTCCGGCCTGACCGAGAACCGACAGATGATTAGCCATGCTGTGACAGAGCATAGGAACGTTTTCACTGAGATGATGGGAGGTAGCCACTGACAACGGTGAAACCCTTGCTTAAGCTTGCCATGGAAAGGAGTAAGAAGGATTGGATGAAGACAGTAGGAAAGCAGAGAGACGGAAGGGAAGGCATCTTCATGCGCTTATCTGAAGTTCCTACCAATGAATTACATAAGTATCTCTATCTTTACCTTTGTGTTATTTTCGTTCATCACCATATACATTTGAGTTTGCCTGACTAAGATTTACAAGGTGACCATAGCTTGCTTCATACCAACAATCTCTGTGGGATCGACCCTTACTCGCGTAAGGTTTATTACTTGGACGACCCAGTGCACTTGCTGGTTAGTTGTGCGAAGTTGTGTAATGCCATGGCATTGAACACCAAGTTTTTGGGGTTCATGACCGGGGATTATGAGAGTTGTGAAAAAGTATTGTTCACAATTTCGCGCACCAGCCTTGGAGGACAACTTTATTTCTTTCTTTTTCTTCTTCTTTTCTTTTTTTTCGAAATTTTTTTTTGTATTCATTGTTTTTTCTTGCTTCAAGAATCATTTTTATGATTTTTCAGATCCTCAGTAACATGTCTCCTTTTTCATCATTCTTTCAAGAGCCAACATTCATGAACCACAAATTCAAAAGACATATGCACTGTTTAAGCATACATTCAGAGAACAAAAGTATTGCCACCACATCAAAATAATTAAACTGTTATAAAATTCAAAATTTCATGCAATTCTTTTCTTTTTCAATTAAGAACATTTTTATTTAAGAGAGGTGATGGATTCATAGGACATTCATAACTTTAAGGCATAGACACTAAGACACTAATGATCACAAGACACAAACATAGATAAACATAAGCACTAAAAAAAATTCGAAAAATAGAAAAATAAAGAACAAGGAAATTAAAGAACGGGTCCACCTTAGTGATGGCGGCTCTTTCTTCCTCTTGAAGATCCTATGGAGTGCTTGAGCTCCTCAATGTCTCTTCCTTGTCTTTGTTGCTCCTGCTCATATGAAAGAGAAGAGAACAAGAAAATGTGGAATCCTCTATGTCACAGTATAGAGATTCCTTAAGGAGTCAGAGGAAAAGAAAAATGGAAGACAGAGGTAGAAAATTCGAACTTATCAAGGAAGATGGAGTTCGAATTGTGTATTAAGGAATAGTGTTAGTCCATAAATAGAAGGATGTGAGAAGAAGGGAAGTAATTTTCGAAAATTAAGTGAAAGATTTTGAAAACATTTTGAAAAACTTTAAGAATTTTCGAAAACCATGATTGAGATAGAAGTAAAGTGATTTTTTGAAACAAATTTTGAAATTAGAAATCAAAAAGATTTGATTTAAAAATTATTTTGAAAAAAGATGTGGTTAAGAAGATATGATTGGTTTTAAAAAAAATGTGATTGAGAAGATATGATTTGAAAAACATTTTAAAAAAAAATATTTGATTTTTTAAAAAAAAATTAATAACTTGGCTAACAAGAAAAGATATGATTCAAACATTAAACCTTTCTCAACAGAAAAGGAAACATACTTGAAATATTGAATCAAATCATTAATTGATAGCAAGTATCTTTAAAAATGGAAAGAAATTGATTTTGAAAACATATGATTGAAAAGATATGATTTGAAAAAGATTTGATTTTGAAAAACTTTTGAAAACTTGAAAAAAAAATTTGAATTAAAAACAGAATCTTCCCTCTTGTGCAATCCTGGCGTTAAACGCCCAGAATGGTGCACATTCTGGCGTTTAACGCCCAAAACTCTACCCTTTTGGGCGTTAAACGCCCAACCAGGTACCTTGGCTGGCGTTTAAACGCCAGTCTGTCCTTCTTCACTGGGCGTTTTGAACGCCCAGCTTTTTTTGTGCAATTCCTCTACTGAATGTTCTGAATCTTTAATTCTCTATATTATTGACTTGAAAAGACACAGATA
>NC_029775.3:25125661-25125994 GCF_000817695.3 Arachis duranensis
ATGCAACTAAAATCAAAAGAACAATGCATGCAAGACACCAAACTTAGCAGTTTGTACACTACTGACACTAACAAAATGAGAATGCATATGAGACACACTAAACACTCAAGTCAAGAGAATTCAAAGATCAGAGTAAGAAATCATCAAGAATTACTTGAAGATCCTTAAGACACATGAATGAGAGCATGCAATTGACACCAAACTTAAAATGAGACACTAGACTCAAACAAGAAACATACAATATTTTTGGTTTTTATGATTTTGTAAATTTTTTTTGGATTTTTCGAAAATTAAGTGGAAAAAGAAAATAAAGGTATCAAAATTCTTAATGAA
>NC_029775.3:25127044-25127299 GCF_000817695.3 Arachis duranensis
TGGTGTGTAGAAACTCCACCGTTGAAAATACATAAGAACAAGGTCTAGGCATGGCCGTGAGGCCAGCCTCCCAATGTGATCTAAGAACTAGATGTCCAAAGATGATCAAAGGATCTAAAAATAATCCAAAGATGAAAATACAATAGTAAAAGGTCCTACTTATAAGAAACTAGTAGCCTAGGGTGTACAAAGATGAGTAAATGACATAAAAATCCACTTCCGGGCCCACTTGGTGTGTGCTTGGGCTGAGCAATG
>NC_029775.3:25127459-25148781 GCF_000817695.3 Arachis duranensis
ACGCCGGTTTGGGCCATCAAATCTTGGGCAAAGTATGAACTATCATATATTGCTGGAAAGCCCAGGATGTCTACTTTCCATCGCCGTTGAGAGCGCGCCAATTGAGCTTCTGTAGCTCCAGAAAATCCACTTCGAGTGCAGGGAGGTCAGAATCCAACAGAATCTGCAGTCCTTTTTAGTCTCTGAATCAAATTTTTGCTCAGGTCCCTCAATTTCAGCCAGAAAATACCTGAAATCACAGAAAAACACACAAACTCATAGTAAAGTCTAGAAAAGTGAATTTTAACTAAAAACTAATAAAAATATACTAAAAACTAACTAGATCATATTAAAAACATACTAAAAACAATGCCAAAAAGCGTACAAATTATCCGCTCATCAATAAGATAAGATAACTAACTTATCTTATCTAGAAAGGTCACTCTATAACCACTATAAATACACTGGAGCACCCAGGTATAACTCATACTCTGATTCTACTTAATACCTGTTTAATACCCTTGCTAACTTAAGCATCGGAGGCCCTTGCAGGTACCCCTACCCTCCGGGGACGAAGGATCAGCACCATCACCAAGTCCAACAAGTTGGACACACCAACTCCGGCCGCTACAAACTTGCCGGACACATCGGCTCCGACCAACACAAAAGATCTCGACCGAGATCGACCTACAGTTTCAGGTAACCCTCGGAACATTGGCTCCGTTGCCGGGGAACCTGGAAGTCATCCTAACACCATGGCGGACAACCATGACAACGACCATGACTCAGGTTTGGAAGACAGAACGCCACACAAAAACACGGATGCTATACTTAAAGATACTCTGGAATTTAATGGAGACAAAAATTCATCAAATCCTGGGGCGATAGAAGCACTTCAAAATCGATTGAAGCAACTTGAGAAAGAAGCCCAACATCAACGCGAAAAAGAAGAGGACCTACGTCAGGAGATAAGGCGGCGCCGAGAATTAGAAGAAAAGCTTATAAAACTCGAAGCTGATCTCAAAACTAAAGCTACACGACCCTCCACAGAGGATAGCTTTCAGAAAGATCAAGATCTATCCACCAGGGAAATTATGAAGACCAAAATCCCAAAAGATTTCAAACTTCCAGATATGACTCTATATGACGGCACCTCGGACCCCAACCACAATCTCAACAACTTCAGAAGTAGAATGTACCTTACTAACGCCTCAGACGCAGTTCGCTGCAAAGCTTTTCCAACAACTCTTACTAAGACAGCCATTAGATGGTTCGACAACCTACCTCCAAAATCCATCTCGAGTTTCGACGACCTGGCCAAAAAGTTCCTGGCCCAATTTTCCATACAAAAGGACAAAGCTAAACACGCACCCAGCCTACTAGGGATCAAGCAAGGAGATCGGGAGAGTCTTCGCAACTACATGGAAAGATTCAACAAAACATGCATGGATATACAAAGTTTACCAACAGAAGCTGCCATCATGGGTCTCATAAATGGCCTACGAGAAGGACTATTTAGCCAATCTATATCAAAGAGGTACCCGACATCCCTAGACGAAGTACAAGAACGGGCGCAGAAGTACATCAACATGGAGGAGAATTCTCGACTTGGGGAAGCCTCGAGGTTCGGTTCTGCCTACCGAGATAAAGATAAAGAATCCAGGAAAAAAAGAAGATCGCTCCGGAGAGAAAATCAAAAAATATCATAACTACACCCCTCTTAGGGTATCCTTGGTAGATATTTACAAAGAAGTCTGCCATACGAAAAAAATACCCCCAGCTCGGCCACTTAAAGGCAAAAGGGGGGAGGAAATCGGAACGAATACTGTGAGTACCATTGAGTCCGAGGACATTCCACTAACGAATGCTTTGACTTGAAAAACATCATAGAGAAATTAGTTAGGAAAGGAAAACTAGATCGGTTCCTGGCCAACCGGGATGAAGAACCAAGAAAAAGAAGAAGGGATGAAGATGTGGGATGATCTAAACGATCACCCCGCACACCGGAAAGACATATCCACATGATACACGGTGGATTTGTTGGAGGAGGAATCACCAAATCATCCCGCAAGCGACACCTCAAAGAAGTGTATCATGTCGAAGGCAAGAAAGAGGTGCCAGACATCCCAGCAATCACGTTTACCAAAGAAGATGCATCCGGAATCATCTCAGGACACGACGACCCCATGGTCATCACAATCATATTGGCAAACGCCAACCTCCACCGCACATTAATTGACCAAGGAAGCTCCGCCGACATCTTATTCAAAACTGCCTTCAACAAACTTGGCTTAGAAGAAAAAGAGCTAAGAGCATACCCGAACAGCCTGTTCGGACTTGGGGATACCCCAGTACAGCCACTGGGATACGTATCGTTACATACAACCTTCGGAAAGGGGAACCAATCCAGAACACTTAAGATAGATTATATCGTGGTTGACGTAAGCTCAGCCTACAATGCCTTAATAGGTCGGACAACGTTAAATCAACTCAAAGCAATAGTTTCAACTCCACATCAATGTATGAAATTCCCAACTACAGAAGGGATAGATACAATAAAAGTAGATCAAAAGATGGCACGTCGTTGTTATAACGAAAGTCTAAATCTCTGAGGCGAAGGTGGAGAGTTCCACACGATCGAACTCGGCGGAGATCAGAGACGAGAAGAACTCCGCCCACGACCCGAAGGAGAAATAGAAAGAGTCCAGATCGGAGATACCTCGGGCAAAACAACTAATATTGGCACAATCCTGAAAGGAGACATAAAAGAATCGCTAATACGGTTTCTACGAGATAATCTCTTCGCATGGAAAGCTTCCGACCTGCCGGGCATAGATCCCGAACTAATGAGCCACAAGCTGGCAGTCTACCCGGGATTCTGGCCGGTACAACAATGGCGAAGAAAACTCGGGCCAGACCGGTCTCAAGCTGTAGAAGAACAAGTACAGGCACTACTAGAGGCAGGGTTCATAAGAGAAGTTAAATACCCACTATGGCTAGCAAACGTCGTCTTGGTGAAAAAGTCAAATGGGAAGCGGTGAATGTGCACCGACTACACCGACCTCAACAAAGCCTGCTCAAAAGACCCTTATCCACTCCCAAGCATCGATGCTCTAGTCGATGCCTCATCAGGATATAAGTATCTCTCATTCATGGATGCATACTCAGGCTACAACCAGATTCCAATGTACGCACTGGATCAAGAAAAGACCTCGTTTCTTACACCAAAATCAAATTATTGCTATATCGTAATGCCTTTCGGCCTTAAGAATGCGGGAGCCACTTATCAAAGGCTAATGAATAAAGTCTTTTCAGACCACATCGGAAAAATCATGGAGGTCTATGTGGATGACATGTTGATAAAGACACAAAGTGAAGAAACATTACTAACCGACTTGGTTCAAGTGTTCAACACCATACAGAAGCACGACATACGACTCAACCCGGCTAAATGCACCTTCGCAGTAGAGGCAGGAAAATTCCTGGGCTCCATGCTCACACAAAGAGGAATCGAGGCAAATCCAGATAAATGCCAGGCCATACTCAATATGAAAAGCCCGACCTGCGTCAAAGAAGTCCAACAACTCAATGGGAGACTGGCGGCCTTGTCCAGATTCATAGCAGGGTCAGCAATAAGATCTCTTCCCTTCTACGCTACCTTAAGGAAGGGAAAAAACTTTGAATGGACAACGGAATGTGAACAAGCCTTCCGAGACTTTTAAAGAATTCCTGGGACAGCCCCCCATCCTATCTCGACCACGAAAGGGGGAACCACTCATACTATACCTCGCTGTAGGAAGTCGGGCAATAGCCTCAACACTAATTAGAGAAGATGAAGGGAGACAACAACCCTTCTACTTCATTAGTAAAGCACTACAGGGGTCAGAGCTAAACTATCAGAAAATAGAGAAGTTCGCCTATGCTTTGATACTCACATCCCGATGACTTCGCCCATACTTCCAAGCGCACACCATCAAAGTTCGGACCAACCAACCCATAAAAGGAATACTGCAGAAAACAGATCTAGCAGGAAGAATCCTACAGTGGGCAATCGAGTTGTCCGAGTTTGACCTCCAGTACGAGGCACGGATAGCAGTCAAATCACAATACCTAGCCGACTTCATTGCAGAATTCACAGATACCAAAAAATTCCCACAGAGTGGAACATATACGTGGACGGTTCCTCAAATAAAGCCGGAAGCGGTGCAGGTGTGATAATCGAAAGCAACCAAGGAACCCAACTTGAGCTTTCCCTAAAATTCAGATTCCCGGCCTCAAACAACCAGGCGGAATACGAAGCATTATTAGCTGGTTTGAAGCTGGCTAGGGAAGTTGGAGCTCAGAAACTCAAACATCTACAGCGACTCATAAGTCGTTACCTCACAAATAACGGGAAGCTACCAAGCCAAAGACCCTACCATGAAAAAATATTTGGATAAAACGAAAGAACAGCTTGGACAACTTGGAGAATATAGGATCTGCCACATACCCCGCGAGCAAAATGCCCAAGCTGACGCACTCTCAAAGCTAGCCAGCACCAAACCAGGGGGCAACAATAGAAGCTTCATCCAGGAAATACTACAGAACCCATCAATATCAGAAGAGGAAAAAATCCTTGCCATAACAGGTCGGGATCAAGGATGGATGACCCCCATAATTAACTACCTCAAAACAGAAGCGCTTCCCACAGATGAAAAGGAGGCAAAGAGGTTAAAAAAGGGAGGCACAATATGACACTATTATAAACAACACCCTATACAAAAGAGGGATCTCAACACCATTGTTAAAATGCGTACCGACCTCCAATGCAAAGGAAGTCTTGGAAGAGGTACAAAACGGCATTTGTGGCAATCATCTCGGAGCACGAGCTCTCACTAAAAAGCTACTACGGGCGGGATTCTATTGGCCAACTCTACAAAAGGAAGCTACAGGATTTGTAAAGACATGCCCACCATGTCAGAAGCATGTCAACTTTCACATCGCCCCGTCGGAAAAGCTCATCAGCGTGACCTCACCCTGGCCATTTGCAAAGTGGGGACTCGATCTTCTCGGACCCTTTCCCCAGGGATTGGGATAAGTCAAGTTCCTCATAGTAGGGGTAGACTACTTCACAAAATGGATCGAGGCAGAACCCCTAGCTAATGCCACCGCTCAAAGAAGTCAGAAATTCCTATATAGGAACATTATTACAAGGTTTGGGGTTCCATACTCCATCACCACGGATAATGGCACCCAATTCACAGATTCAGGCTTCAGAAAACTAGTAGCCAACTTGAATATAAAACATCAGTTCACCTCCGTCGAACATCCCCAAGCCAATGGACAAGCCGAAGCAGCCAACAAAGTCATATTGGCCAGGCTGAAACAGAGACTATAAGAAGTAAAGGGAGCTTGGGCCGAGGAACTCCCACAAGTCCTATGGGCGTATCAGACGACCCCCCATTCTACCACGAACGAATCACCATTCCGACTAGCATACGGAGTGGAAGCAATGATTCCAATAGAGGTCGAAGAAAGATCTCCTCGAGTAGTCCACTACAATGAGCAAACAAATTCTCAACCCCAAAGAGAAGAGCTCGACCTACTTCCAGAAATCCAAGAAAGAGCTCGGATCAGAGAAGAGGCATTAAAGCAACGAATGGCTTCCAGGTATAATCAGAGGGTAGTGCCAAGAGATTTCACAGAGAACGATCTCATCTTAATCCGAAATGATATTAGAACAACTCGACTCGGAGAAGGAAAGCTGGCAGCTAATTGGAAAGGACCCTACCGAGTCACAGAAGTACTTGGGAAGGGCTACTACAGACTATCCGAACTCGAGGGACGAGAACTCCCCAGATCATGGCACGCCTGTAACCTGAGAAGGTACTATAGTTAGATAAAGGACTCATCACAAGACGCACTCTTTTTCCTGAAAAGGTTTTTTAATGAGGCGTCAAGATTGAGATTTAATCCGACTTAAGGGTATAAAAAACTCCCATCTGTATATATTTGTATTTTCTTTAAATAAAATACATTTCAGATATTCTACAAGTTCTCAAGACGCATTAATCTGAAGCATTCATCGTCCGATTATAAAGCAACGGATCAAACAGAAAAGTGAAGAGCAAATTCACTATACGATCTCGATAGGAATGATCGACCGACAAAGGTAAAAACGCGATTCACCTAAAGGTCGATTAAACCAGGACAGAAACTACCATCTACAAATCGGCAAAGATGAACACAGAATAATGTAAGAAGTTATCGAAAGTGATCCCAAAAAAGAACCTGACGAGGTCTTATGGATTGCTATATAATAACTTAAAAAGACTGGACGACACTAAAAAGTCAGACCAAGTCAACCCAAGTTATCAGCGAATCCCTGGAAAGAGGTCTGGCCAACCCTATTAAAGAGGAATTGCTATAACTTAGAAGAGATCGACCTAACGAAGTCGGTTTCCTACAAAACAAGTTGTAAAAGTAATCCCTGAAAGAGACCTGACAAAGGTCCAAGAAAGAGGATTACAAAAACAACTTAGAAGAGATCGACCTAACGAAGTCGGTTTCCTACAAAACAAGTCGTAAAAGTAATCCCTGAAAGAGACCTAACAAAAGTCCAAGAAAGAGGATTACAAAAACAACTTAGAAGAGATCGACCTAACGAAGTCGGTCTCCTACAAAGATAAGTTATAAAAGTAATCCCTTAAAGAGACCTGGCAAAGTCCTAGAAAAGAGGATTACAAAAATAACTTAAAAAGGGGACCAACATAAAGAAATCGGTTATAAGGCGCTAAAAACACAAAACAAAAGCTAGGAAACCGAAAAACAAGTTGGACCCCCCACAAGTCACGACCTCAAAAGGATCCAAGCTACAAACAAAAATACGAAAGCAATCTAAAGAGGCCAAGCAGCAAGATTCCGACAGACACCCTGCTAGAGCACAATGAAAGCATAGTATGATAAAGCTTCAAAGAGGCCACCGAAATCAGCCTCAGAGAAACCATTTTATTTTCAAAATAAGTTGCTAAAACAGCAACTAGAGTATCAACAGTCAACAAACCATCATTCACAAAAGCAAGTTCAAAAGCCCACAAATCAGGCTATTTACACAAATATCCAGAAAAAAGATCAGCTAAGATCAGGAGCCTTCCCGGCAGCATCAGTACAAGGAGAAGGAGGGCGAGTCTGAAGGGGCACAGCATCCACGGTTCCATCATCCTGGTTCAGAATCTGGCAATCCGGATCAGACGTAACGGGAGGAACAGAGGAGGTCGAAACCTTAAAAGAAGGCACTGGGGGAGGGTCAGCCTCATCATCATCCTGGTCATCAGGGACAATCTTACCATCCCTCACGACATTATCAAGGCTGATGAGAGTCAAGTCGACATCAGGAGCAACAATCCGGAACTGCTCCATCAGGTTCTCGGAGGCGGCAGTTACGCTACCCACAAGGTGACCCTGAAGCTCACCATAATTAACCCGAGCAGTTTCCAAATCCTCCCGAAGATGCATTAATTCTCTATAAGCCGAGACATAGCTATCCTTATGTTTCAGTGCCATGTCCTCGGCAGCTTCAAAGAAGCAGCCAAGGCAATAGAACTGGCCTTCTCACCCTCCATCTCCTTTTCCACCTTCGCCAACTTCACCTCCAACTCCTCCTTCAGACCCTTGATTCGATCAAATTCCGACTTGGGCTCTTCCATGAAGGATTTTGTGGCATGAATTGGAATCCCCTGAACTGTTCGGAATATAGCCGCACCCATATGAGCCATCTTCACACTACTTTTAGTGATAAAATCCAGATGCTGGAGAAGAGAAATGTCATCCATAGAAAGCCCGCCATATGGGGCAATTTGCTGGTCAACAAACTCGATAGCATCAAAATCCGGGGAATCCAGGTTGAAGGGCTCGGATGTTTTTTGTTTCTTACTAGGAGGGGCACCAGAAGCTGCAGCAGAAGATTATGGAGGATCGACCAGACGAACCCGAGGAGTAGGAATTGCTTTCCTCGGCCCTGGAAACTAGGTACAGGAGGTTTAACTGGTACCTGAGAAAATCCCTCTCCGGCCGCCTTGGCCGAAATGTTTAAAGCAGCAGTCACCTTCTTCGCCTTCTTGTAGGCCTTCATAGAATCATTATTCTTCGACATCTCTGAAAAAAACAAAATCAACCACAAAAGACAAGTTACAACATAGGAGAAGAAAAGCTCGGAAGCAAGTAAAAAAATAAATCAGACGGTACCCAAAGCAGCCCGAACCAAAGATGGATCACTCAAAAATCTCTTCGTATCCAGATGGGGAGGCTTCCCCCACAAATCTTCAAGAACAACTACAAAGGCCCCCTCAACCTCACTAAGCATTTCCCATGTGTAACGTGGCACTTTTACATTCTTTTGCCACTCTAGAGGAAAAGCAGGCTCATCATTTTCATCAAGAAAAAAGGGGCGAACCCCCCCAATAGCACGAACTCGAAAGAAGTAGTTCTTAAAATCTTTAAACGACTCATCATACATGGCAAAAACTTTATGCCTCTAGGCCGATCTGAAAGAAACCTAGGAAGCTTTCTTTTTGGAGGAACCTCCGGGCTTGGCCGAGACAAAAAGATAAAGGAAAAGAGTTTCAGAAGGTGTTATCTCCAACTCCTGGCAAAGAAGTTGAAAAATTTTGATAAAACCCCAAGAGTTCGGATGAAGTTGGGACGGAGCAATGTTACAGGACCACAACAAGTCAGTTTCAAAAGCAGTAAAAGGGAAAGTAACGTTTAATTGGCTGAAGAAGTATTCATAAGCATAGAAGGAGGGATGCTCCCCCTCAACGGAAGTCGGAAAACAAACTCTCTCATCAGAATCAGGGGCAACAAGCTCATAATCCCCCTCGCGGGCACTGTTACCACAAATCCTATGGCGCTTCCTCATCTCTGTTCAAAATTCAACATCCACAACAAAAACACACAACAAAACATGGGAGCCCAGCCAATCGGACATCCCCTCGGGAACTCTGGAAGACATCTCTACAATGTTATTGCGAGAAGACATGAGGCCAACTAATCCTACAAGTAAGAAAAGAAGATGGGGTTACTAAAAACATCTCGGACAAGGGAGAAAACAACCCAATGCGATACAGGCGAAACAATTAGAAAAGGAAAACCCCAAGACTCAAACCAAAAACCTTGGGGCATCCTTTGGAGGCAATAATCAAGTAAGGTTTCTAGGAAAATCTACAGCTCCTACCCCAGCATTTCTCAAACAAGAAAAAGACTTCAAACAAGCAAGCATTTTCAGAAGCATAAAGTCATCACAGTTTACCAAGCAAAATGTATTCCCAAACGTCAAAGCGCGCCAAGTAGAAATCATTAAAGGTACAAACTTTCTCAAAATCAGAAATGAAAAGCAACCAAGCAAAGCGAGGAACATATGCAGATTCTCTATCAGAAGCAACAACAAAACCCTAGAAAGCCTCGACGGAAATGCCAAAAGAACGCAAATAAGCCAAGGAAAATGCATTTACAGCGACAAACAAACGCAAGATCACAAAAAGGTTCAAACTTTCAAGCATGCAAAAGTCAAAGCTTCACCAAAAAGCTAAAAGTGAAGCCACGAAAGAAACAAGAAAGTTAGTACCAACCTGGAAAAAGCAGCAAGCTTCAAAAGAAAACTGAAGATGGAAGACAGAATCCGGGAACGCCTCCTCACAAGCAAAGGAAAGAACGCGAACAAAGGGTAATGTCGCAGAGAGAAACGTGAAACTCCAGATGAAAATAGAAACTCCAGAAACGCCAAAACGACGCCGCAAAAACAGAAGAGTGGAGAGAGCGAAGAAAAGAAGTTATGAAAATGCGAAAGAAGAGAAACCGTTTCTGGGCTTTCAAAAATCAAAATAAAGAGCCAAAAGGGAAACGGGGCAATTAATGCTAAAATTAAGGAAAGCATTAAACCCTCGCACGTTCCCAAAGCACCGATATAAAAGCACGCGCTTTTTAGAGGAAACGTGCTACACTCAAGAGCTGCTACAAAGGAATCGACAAAAGTGCTTGAGTTCGGCTCTACTAGAGAAGGACCGAAGTTGAGAACTCGGCCTCAAAAAAGAAAACTGAGCTCAAGCAGGGGCACTGTTCATACCCTGGGTCGAGCTGTCCAAGCCGGGATGTTCAGTAGCAAAGCGACCGACCTGTTTAGGTCAAGTGGACCGACTTCTTTACGAAAAGCTCGGCCAAATTGACAGGAAAGCCCAGTAAAGGGCCCAAATGAAGGAACACAGCCCAATCCAAAGGCAGCCCAAGCCTACAGAGAGAAGGGCAGTTCCGTTGAAGATAAGCTGACCTCACCCAAAGATAAGATAAGATAAGATAACTAACTTATCTTATCTAGAAAGGTCACTCTACAACCACTATAAATACACTGGAGCACCCAGGTATAACTCATACTCTGATTCTACTCAATACCTGCTTAATACCCTTGCTAACTTAAGCATCGGAGTCCCTTGTAGGTACCGCCCACCCTCCGGGGAAGAAGGATCAGCACCATCACCAAGTCCAACAAGTCGGACACAGCAGCTCCGGCCGCTACACACCTGCTGGACACATCGGCTCCGACCAACATAGAAGATCTCGACCGAGATCGACCTACAGTTTCAAGTAACCCTCGGAACAGTTAGGTTAAAGTATTTGGTTAAGTTTAGGAATCTTTAGAAAACCACCATTATTTATGGTTTTAGTTTTATTTCTTAAGTTTTATAATCTAAATGTCGGCGTTCTAGGATTGCCTCTGACATTCCCAGGACCTTATATCTTATGTGCGTGGCACCTTTACCATGCTGAGAACCGTATTGTGTTGTCATTTTTCATATACAGGTCGAGAGGCACCTCGGTAGGCGTCTGGAGTTTCTGCGGCGAAGTGGTTTACTTTAGGATTTCCTTTTGTTATTTTGATATTATTACGTATAAATTTATAGTTTCTCCTCTTGTGTATAAGAATGCTTTGTTTATGTACCTCTTAGAGGTTTTATGGAGAACTAGGGTTTATGTATGTGCATTTTGGGACTTGGGGCTAAGTATATATATACGTAAATATTCTCCTGCCAGCCGTAGCTTCGCAGGCTGAGTTAGGAGCTTGTTATTTTGTTCCCTTGATCTTCTACTCTTATCTTTTGTATAATTATGTTAAGTGGACTTTTGATTTCTTCGTATGCAAGTAACCACGTTTTTTGAACGTTGCACTTTTATATTTTGCGATTTTTTGCTTTACCTTTTCATCAAGGCTCCTCGTATATTAAATCTTTTCAGTTATTATACTATATATATTTTATTTTAGAGGTCGTAGCATCTCGCCACCTCTATTTTACATCCTAGGTGTAAAGCTTTGTGTGGTAAGGTGTTATAATAAATATAATAGTGCAGATACCTTCTTACTTTTTAGTATTGGAAAGATATATAAATAGTATAAATTAATATTTTTTTGGTAGAAAAACCATAATAAAAAATTATTAATGAAGTTAATTACATAATAAAAAAATTAAAGATAATCTTTTTAATAATAAAAAATAAGGTTATTATTTTCACATATTATAATGTTTCTAATATAAATTTTGGACAATAAATCCAACTCTTAATAAATTATATATCAATTCTGTCCAAAAAAATAAATTATCCATTAAATTATTTATTATGAATACATACTAATTTGATTTAAGTTAGAACGATTATTATAACTGCATTTGTTTTTGTGAGTAAGATCGAACATGGCACTAAAATAGAGATAATAGAATAGAGACACTAAAAATTATTCTTTGTGTATTATTTTTGGATATAATGTACATGACATTAAGGTAATGTCTAATATTATGTTTGGATATATATGAACAAGACTAAAATATTATATAAAATGACTAAAATAGACATATCTATCTTACCCTTTTCTCTCTCCTTCTGTCTCTCACTTCTTTCTTACTGTCTAACCCTTCCTAGTTGCTAAAGAATGGTGGAAGAATTATACCTGCTATACCTGGTAAACTTTGCTTCTGTTAATTCAATCTCTCTTACCCAACTCAACATTTAAAACTTTTTGGTACAATTTATTTTTGTATTCTTTTAAATTTTTTATTTTTATTTTTGAAATTTTTATCGTGTAAATTGGAAGATTCAATAGGTGCTAAATTTGCTCTTTTTACCCCAATTAAAAAAAAAGAACAAAAAACACAAACATAGAAAAAAAACATGAGAGAAGAGAGTATGCTGTATTTTCTGAATACCTCATTTTTATTGAAGAAGTTTAAATTAAGGTTTTAGAAAAGGATAATTATCTATGGACAAAAAAAATTTATTAAAAATTCGTATCCATCTTCCTAAAATTATTGTTCTTCATTAAAAAGTGGATATAAAAATAAAGAAAACTATTTTAGAGACATTGAATATCTTTTTATCCAAACAGTTTTTAGATATTTATTATCTATGTCTATGTGTCCTATTCATAAAAACAAACACAATCTATAAGAACAATTTCAAAACAAAAATCAAAATAGACAATTGGATAATATTGGCAACCAAACAATTTAAAAGGGTAATTTATCCTTAAATTTGATAAGAATAAAAAATTATTTTTAATTTTATCTCATAAATCAGCTTCAATTTTAAAATAAAAATTACTTTGTACATCTATAATCATTTGCTTTTTTAATGATAATTATTACTAAATAAAATAATGTAAAAATTTAAAAAATATATATTTACCAATATAAGGGATAATAATTTATTTTTTAATAGAATAAATTATTGAATAACAAAAGTTGTTATGGTTTTCAACTCTTCATACAAACTAATTCTCAACAATGACGTTTCAATAATATTATCAAAGAATATTAATCAATCTAATAGTTTTTGTGATAGCATAATAAGTCTATAAATTTGGAAGCTTAGAAATCATATTATAAAATGTGAAGTTTTAACAGGTAACAACGTTGATTATATTGTTTTGATTTCAAGAATCAACATGATAATGATGCCAACAAATGAAATTATCCTAAGTAAATTTTAACAAAGACAAATTTCTATAAGTATTACTATTGATGAAAAATCTATCTACTTTAAAAATAAATGCTATTTTTTATTTTATTTTTTAATTCGACAAATTTTAAAGACAAGTACTCACTACTAGAAAATTAGTTATTACAGACGGATATTTACGACGGATTTTATCCCACGGAAATACAGACGGAATTTCAGAGGGATTTTTTTGTCGAAAAATAAAAAAAAATGAATTAGCATAAATTACAGACGAAAAACAGAATCCATCAATAATTCTGTCGGTAAAATTAATTTTTTTCATGAGAAATAATTACAGACGGAAAATCTGTCTGTAATTAAATAGACAAAAAGCTGCATTTTATTAAATTATTACAGACGAAAAATCCGTCTATAATTTAAAATTTTTCGTCTGAAAATTTTAACTTTGACCTAATATATCCCCTCTCTGCCAAAATTCATTCACAAATAAACACAGCTGCCAACTCCTACCTACCTTTATGTGCTTCTTCCTCTCTCCGTCGTACAATTGCTTCTTCTCTCTATCGCACGAGCTACTTCTGCCGCTGCCGGTTCCGCCTTCACTGGCATCGCACGATCTCTCTCTGTCATCCCTTGCGTCACACGAGCTCCCTCTGTCGCCGCTCTCGTCGCGTCTACTCCCATCGTCGCAGAGCTCTCTCCGCCACCACTCTCATCGCATCTGCTCCCTCTGGCGCCTCTTCCATCTAATCTCAACAACTCGCTCTTTCGGTTCTTCTCGTAACCATCTCGAATTTCAGGTATATATATCCTAATTATGTGATTCTGTTCTTCGTGATAAACCTTAGGGCTCAATTTTTTTGCGCCAGTTTTAGCTAGGTTTATCATACTCTACTTTTATGCTTTGTGAATCTATCGGTTTACTCTGATTTTGATGAATTTTTTCTGCAATCGGAAGCTTTTTTGACCTAAATGCAATATTTTGTGTGATTCATGTGATTCATGTGATACTAGTGTGTAATGTTATTGTATAATTGTTGATTGACAGGGTTGTTGAATATCAAGTCAAATATGCAGCACAACATCTGATTAAGAAACCATTGTCTATTGATTCTTGCAACTGCAATTTTCCTCTACGCCAATGCTCTTCTTGCTAAGCTCCATGAATTTGGTGGAACAAGGCATATTAGATGCAGAAATTTAGTTGGTTTTATCTATGGTATGTGAAAAATGTTTTATATCTATAGTGTAAGTACTGCTGGATCAGCTTTAGAGCATATTAAGAGAACTCATGAGGCTGTAAATGAGAAAGAGTCCAAACATATTTCAGCAGCAGTGTCACTAATCAGGTATCTAGTGAATTGATTGTGAGAAACTGAGAATAACTGTCAGTAATGCCCATGCTTATTGAAAATGTGCTTCATTCAGTCGTAATCCGCTCTTAAACTAATACTTTTGTGATAAACTGATGCAATATCAATCACTTGTGTACAGTGATGCTTCTAATAGAAATGAGCAACATGACATGGAGATTAATTCTGCTCGTGTTGCAGCAGAGGAAGATGTGGCAAAGAACAGTAAGGATCTCTTTGAGCAGTTTGATGGTAAGTGTATGGTTTCATTGCATAGCAAAATTGGTTGCATTGTTGACACTGGAAGCCAGATTTCTTTCTTAAGCTGTGTATTGAGACATGAATGAATAATGTACAATTCTATAATAATAACAATAACAATGTTTGACTAGGTTTGGAATCTTGCTTGGAGTAAAAACGTGAATGAGATAGTAAGCACTCATGGATACTCCCAGAATCAGATCATGGTGTGGAAATATCCATCACTACCAATGGTAATAATTTATTATGGCAGTGAGAATTTCAAGTAATAAAAATAATGTGATATGAAGAAATATTGAATTTGAATATTAGGTTTCAACTCTAACTGGCCACAGCATGAGAGTGCTTTACCTTGCAATGTCTCCTGATGGTCAAACAATACTCACTGGTGCAGGGGATGAGACATTGCGATTCTGGAATATCTTCCCATCCATGAAAACACCTGTAAGCATTTTTATGCATGTCACCAATTTTCAATTATGCTTTATAAATAATAATAACCAGTTGGAATATGATATTTCAGGCCCCGGTTAAAGATACAACTCTTTGGTCACTCGGCCAAACCCAAATTCGATGATCCCACTAATGCTAATGGAACAAGGCCATTATTTTGGTTACGTTGTTTGTATTTAAAAATCCTCCCCCTAATAAAAAGGATATAGGCATATACATAGCAACTTAGGAATTGTAAAGTATTATTTACCTCACTAATTTGTACTTTTTTAAATAGGCATATACATAGCAATTTAGGAATTGTAAAGTTTTATAAATCGTAAGATCGATCAATAATTCCCTCGTGTTTTCACAGGATTTAAAAAAGTACAAATTAGTGAGGTAATAAATAAGGTGAGTTCTATGGTGCCTTTTACTATGGTGCCTAAATTGTCTCGATCTCTTTTAGCATCTTTCATACCTTCCACCATATTCAAACTGTTCATGCCACATTGTTTCATTATGCATATAACTAGTATGTTTTATCACTAGTTAATATATATATTCCAAACTACCATTGTTTTATTATGTATATAACTAGTATTTTTTATCAATAATTAATCTCTTTGACAGTTTTAATTACCAATTCATATGTTAACTAATCTTGACTCTAACAACAGCAAGTTGAGAAATCTAGAGAAGGGTCTTCCACAATACAAAGCAGCACCTTTGTTTGATAAGCTGTGTTTGATAAGGTATGCTTTAAACTTAATCAATACTTTACTAGCAAGATAGAAAACTCATGAAAGATTGAATTATTAGTTATTGAACAGGTTATATTTCTGACTCGTTTCATTTTGGTGGTAGTTACTTTAATGTATTTTATATATTGTTACCTCTTGAATTTTGCAGGAAAAATTTGCCGTGTCTACACCAACACTTCTATTTAATCTTGAACTAGACACACGACGGTATATTCTCTTTATATATACATACATGTTGCTGTGCTTAAATTCTTAGTTTTAATATAATTATTTTTGATAGAGTTAGTATTGAATTTACAGTGCCGATTTAGGCCTTTTGGGCTTCCTTCCCAAAGATTTACATTACCGTTTCCTTTCACAATTTACTCCGGTATTCTACATTAGAATAAGAGTATTCAAAGGTGCCTCTTCTTTATTGAATTGTTTTTACCTGATCATTTTATCAAATAATTGGTATTGATTGTTTTCTTTTTATGTTTTTAAGACAGTTGCAATAGCACCTTATATTGTCACTTACAGTGGAGTAGTGTTCCGCCAGTATCCAGGTATGGCTATATGGTATTTTGATCTTAGTATATAACTGGTGCACTAGATTGTTACTTCATGGTTTGTTGTTCAGGTCCTTGGCAGGTGATGCTTAAGCAAGCAGATGGTTCTTACGCTTGCATAGCAGAAAGCACAACCCGCTTCACCCTTAGTGAAGATTTTGATTTGGAAGCATCTTCTGCATGGAGGAGCTGATCATTACACTGTAAAACTACTATAAGAGATTCTCTCTATTTTTTTATTTAAATGTAAGTTCTATGTAATATTCCCAATTTTTTGTTATGTTATTGAGGTTCATTAAGTCAGATTTTAAATTTTCTACAAGAAACTGTTTGAGAACTTGTGTTGGTGTTTCTTTGGGCGCTTTAAGTGTGTTTGCTAATATGTAGATATATATTTTGGTCATGGATTTTTGGTATTGTGTAGTTGGTTGTTCGCAAGTGCCCTGAATGTAGACAGCCACTACCCAAAAGCTATTCGCCTCTGACAGATGAACCTTGGACGATTGGGATCTTTAGATGCACTGAAGATAGGAAAAGTTGTAAGTAATGCATTAATGGTCAATGTTAATAGTTTGTTTATATTTTTTTATGCTGTAATTGCCTTCAGTTTGATATAATCTAAACTAAGTCTATATAGGCTAGAGTGGATCCATGGCCATGAATTCATTGAGTACTGACTAGTTGGCAGAAACTGAGTTGCAGAAACTGAGTTGCCATTTGACAGCATCATTGTAACATAAAAATTAACCTAACACTTTCTTTGATCACTTTGTTGTCCTTCTTCCAAAATTATTAAAAATGATTTGGACCTGCTTCTACTGCAATTCAGGTTAATATATAACTAAGAACCAATTAGATTGGCTTGTTCTGTATATTAATGCTGCATTTATGTTTACCTCACAGAGCTGGAAAAGACCGAACAATTGTTCTCATTGGCCTTTTCTTTTCATAAAACTTATTTGTTTGGTCTTTTCTTTTTGAGAGTTAATAAATTATTTATTGAAATATTTTCATATTGTACTTATCATGATTTGATTCCATTCATATTTGATTCCATTCATAAATAGATTTTCTTCCCTATGAGTTCTAGTCTCAATAAGAATACTAGTTTTTACTGTTCATATGTTATGATTTGAATATATCACACCAATTCGTTATGTATGGATGATGAGATTCCATTGATACAGAGCCAATCGTTCTTTTTTCTTTGACAGATGGTCAGAACTGCATCTGGGTTCGAATCCTACTGAGAGGTCTACTAGAGATCAGAAATTGCTGAAGAAAGAACAAGATGTTTCTTTTGTTCTTTCCGGGCGATCGGAAAGTAAAGAAATGGTTAATATATTCAAGATAATTATGTATTTACAAAATACTGTCTCAATTCATCCTATTTCATCAGATCCGTCCTTATGCATTCAATTGACATAATTTTCATTAGGATGTTGAGTAATGAGTTTTTTATGCTATAACAAAGTGAATAACTTTCACTATTGACATTTTTTCATGTATTTTTCACTGTTATATACTTTTACTGACATGCAGTACTTTGAAATATTTTCAAGCAAGAAGTGTAGCCCTTTTCCAATTGCATTAAGAGATATAAAGCAACACGACATTACTCAAAGCATGCTCGGGTTACTAGTTGATTGGCTTGTAGAGATTTGCATAATGTAATTTTTTTCATATAATACAATGTTATGAATTATAGCTGATAAATTTAGTACGGTTGAACAATATACTGAGGATTATAGTTGATGTATTAATACATTTTGTTTATGTTTTGAATTATATTGACTTGATTGTTTATAGTACTTTTCTTTTAGTTTGATAATACGATGAATTTATTTATTTTTATGAAATATTATAAATATTCAAATACAAATTAGATAAAAATTTGTATTTATTAAATTTATATTTATTTTGTATGGAAACAGGTTTATTTTGTAGTTAAAAAATCTAAAAAAAAATTCTATTTTATCTTACAAATAGATTTACAGACGGATTTTCTGTCTGTATTCAGAATTTGGAGTGGTTTTCCAAGGCTCTAATTACCGATGAAAAATCTTTTGAAAAATCTGTCTGTAATTACAAACGAAAAATCCGTCGGAAAGTTCGACGTCTAAGGGAAATGGATGGAGAATTTACAGAGGAAAAATCCGTCGGTAACTAGTAAAAATTTGTCGGTAATTTTTTGACGGAAAAAAATCCGTCGGTAAATAATTTCCGACGGAGCTTTTACAGAGAGACAAAATCCATTAGTAATTTCATTGGTAACAAAAAATTCGTCTGTAATATAGACCAAATTTATCTATAAATCTATCTGTATTAAGCAATTTTTTAGTTGTAACTATTTTTTTTACATAATACAAAAACTAATCTACTGGGAATTAAAATTTCATTTAAGAATCTACTACTAATTAATAGGTTATTATACAAAAAAGATGAAATTTGAACTTTAATACATATTTAAATTAATGAGTAATATAATCACTTAATCAATTTAAATTAGTTGAGATAAATATTAATTATTTTAATATTTTTAAAATTAAATTAAAAACCGTTAAATTTTTATTTTTAATTGTAACTTTGTAAATATTTATAGTAATAATTATTAACTTATTATATATTTTTTATTTAATTTTTTTTAATAAAAAGTTTCATATATTGTTATGTATTATCTTATGCAGGGCCAGGAACATATATTAGTATTCTTAACTTTTACGAATGGAACATATATGATTATTCTTAACTTTTACGAATTACAATGATATTATTAAAATTAAAAAGACTAAAGAAAGCACTTGTACTTCAACATTTTTAAGGAATAATTTAATTTTTTTTTCTTCTTTAAATTTACTCCACGCATGTCTACCTACGAGTACGCATTATCTTTTATGCTGTCACAATATCACATGGTTATAGTCTATAGACATTACTAATAGTGTAGTTATTCGAATCATCTTCGCATTGTTTTATACACTTCTTTTCCTACTTATTTGTCAAGCTTTATGATGATAAGTTCCTCACAAAATACTAATATTATATATTCCCAATCACTTAAAATGTCACTTCTGTACACTACACTACTATATATTCACACGGAGCTTTGACTTGCATACAACATCATTTATATCCATATTTATATCTCATACTTCTTGAGCCAAAATTAAAGATTGGCGCTAATTTTGTAGGGTTGATAATCTATACCTTATTTATAGATATTTAATTCGGACTCATTTGTTTAGATAGAGTTGTTTATTCGATTTATTATGAATAAAAAAATAAGATGTACTGTAAATTTATCTATGGATAGAATAAAATATGGATTTAGAATATAATTATGTATTCAGAGTATAATTATGTATATAATAAAAAAAAGTGAGTATTGAATCTATAATTTTTTTCTTATAAAAATTTGAAATAACCACTAATTTAGTTAATAATTCTTAGATTAATTGCAGGCAGCAATGATGGCTGTTCACTGAAGTGAAGTGTCGTGGACTCATGGAGGGGCTTGTTTTTCTATAACGGCCTCAAATTGTGTACTCCTATCTTTTTCTTTAGTTTTCAGGAAAAAGCAAGCTAACTTTTTTCCCCTTACTCTTATTTCACTATCTAAATCCGACAACTAACAAATCACAGTGCAATTAATTAATTCGTTAAGATAATTGTTCACAACCATCCAAATTTATTATTTTTAACTATTATTTAGTTATTAATTTAATTTTTTAGTCTAATTTATTTAATTTAGTAATGTAACAATATATTTTATCTCATATTTTTAAGTATTAATGACTAATTAATAGCTAAAAATAATAAATCGTCAAGTCATCCAAAAATATAAAAAATTAATTAAAAAAATACTAAAATCAATAGTAACTATACAAATAAAAATATATAAAAGAATAGACTATTATACAATAAAATTAATATGAGTACATTTTATTATTAAATAAACAATTAAAATATATAACACCCTACCATATAGAGTCTTATGCTTAAGTCATAATTCAGAGATGGCAAGGTATTACGACCTCTAAAATGAAAATTTAGTACGTATAGTAGTATGAATGATTGATTATAACTAGGAGCCTTTGTAGAAAGAGGGGTAAACAAAAATCGCAACTCGAAAGCGCAACACTTCGATCGATAACGTAACGAACAAGGATAACCAACGCGTGATTATATATATACAAAGGAGTGTCAAAAACAGGAATATCAAGACTCAAGATCCGGCTGCGAAGATAACCGGTCCGAGCATAGCAATATATACATATGATAAAAATAAGGAAAACCCCCAAAGGAAACCCAAAGGGACACAAATACATAAAACTATTCTCCAAAATCTCCCATAAGAGGAGTCATCACAGTTTGTATTATTTAATGGAGATAAAAGTATCTAAGCAAAACATATAAACCAAAACATAGCCCCGAGAACAAAGGATCTTCGCAAGTATAGAAGTCTCCAGCATGCCTCAGCGGGAAACCTCACGTCCTGCAACTGAAAACCACAAAATCCGCATGGGTGAGAACCAGAGGTCCCCAGCATGGTAACAACTTCCACATATATAATACATAATAATAGAGGAAAGCCGAAGGCAATCCTAGAACTTCCTCCAGATAATTCAAAGCTTATAAACAAGCTAAACCATAAAGGGCATCTGACTAAAGATACTTCAGTCTAACTAATACTTCCCTGTCCAATTTCTTCAAACCTCCCAACCACCAGCAGGAGTATAATGTAGCAAACACAGTTATATCAAACAAGGAATATACAAATAGGAACAATTAAGGCATTTAGATAATTAGCAAGTAATATGCAGTCAAATAGGCAATCCCAAACAATTCATATAGTATGCATATGATGAATGCCTGTCCCTAGTGGCTGATGATATCATCTTGTCGGTTATAGAGCCAACCCGACAAGTCCTGGTCGCTAACCATTGGACTGTCCCTCTGTCACGCATCCCCAACTCGAGTTATACTCGTTATAAACTTGATCATAATT
>NC_029775.3:25149101-25149738 GCF_000817695.3 Arachis duranensis
AAATTTGGCTTTTAAAACTCAAAAATCAACTTTGGGATGAAAACAGGTCCACGTGTACGCGCACTCCACGCGCACGCGTGGATGGCCTCAAAAACTCATCGACGCGCAAGCGTCATGCACGCTAAGGCGTGGATTAAAAATTTGCCAATCGGCGCGTACGCGTCAACCACGCGTACGCGTGGGTGTTCTCGTGCCCCAGGCACAACACTGGCACAGTTCTGGCATAACTCTCTGGAAAATGGCTGGGCATTGGGTGCAGCACAATCGGCGCGCCCGCGCACATCACGCGCATGCGTGGATGGCGCTTTCTGGAAGATCGGCGCATACGCGCCAAGTGCGCCTACGCGCAAGGGGTTATTCTGCTAAAAATTTTCTAAGTTAAAAGCTGCAGAATTCACAGATTTAAACCCCAATCTTCCGACGGACATAACTTCCTCATTTTAATCGTTTTTCACCCGTTCTTCGAACGGCATGGACATCCCGGATCCAATTTCATTTCTAAACAGATTTGGTACAAAACAGAGATCCGTAGTCCAAGTTATATCCCGTCAAAGTATGCCCAAAAACCACGTTTTTCATGCAAAACCACAACATGCCATTTTCAAAACAAGCCATTTCCAACTCTTTTCAAAATCAA
>NC_029775.3:25149912-25151794 GCF_000817695.3 Arachis duranensis
ACTTCACCCAAGTGGCTCAAACTCAAACATATTGACATATCATATACTCTTCCTCATGCCAATTTTCAACAACACCAATTTCACTAAATCATCATTGTACACAATCAAAATCATACTCACCATCAACATGGTTCAACCCACAATTCAACCATAACCAATCATCAAGCATATATCACAACATGCATATTTCTCATACATCATACTACCAAGACATCAATAATCATCATCACATATATGACCACATCATATATATCAACAATTCAACAACATCAACAATTCAATGCCTATCTTAGGGCCTCTAGCGTAAGTATTTCCTACCACATTACATCTTAGATACGGGAAACCGAAACCATACCTTAGCCGATTTCCCAAGCTCAACCGGAGCACTTCCAAATCACTTATCCACAAGCTCTCAAGGCCTCAACACCTCCAAGAACAGATTTTTCACCACCAAATCTCTTTTTCAAGCTTTTCAAAATCACCAATCAAGCTCCAAAATTCACATATACACAACCTAAGCCACAATCATCATACCCATACACAACATCTCAATACCCAAACATCATAGAACAACAAAATTACATTAGGGTTGAGAATCTTACCACACCCAAGGTCCAATGAGACAAGACTAACCTTCTCCTTCAAGAGAGTTGGGTCCTATAACATCAAAGAGTCCAAAATCTCAACATTTTTGCTCATAAAACTCGAAAACAAGGCTGGAATTTCGAAGAGAAAAACGTGGCTTACCTCAAGATTAATTTTATGGGTTTTGTAGAGCTCTCCGTGGTGAACACGTGGCCACAAACGGAGCGGCAATCGGAACTCTAGATCAAAAGTTATGGTGGTTTGAAGATCAACCAAGGGAGAGAACTTGAGAGAGTGTTCTTCCCTCCATGGTCTCTCTTTTTGAGCGTGAATTGAGTGTTGTGAGGAGAGAGAATGCTGAAAACTAGGGTTTTGGTTTAGTTATGTTGGGCCAAGGGCCCACTTTGGGTCCGGTTGGCCCGGTTGGCCCGGTTTGGCCCGTTCGGTCCAATCTTGGTCCGAATTCTATAAAATTGGTACCAAAATTCTCGTCTCAGTCTCCTCTATCATATTTAGCCATAAAAATCACACTTTGGGCTTTCTAGAATAAATTCTCATTTATGGGTTAATTATCCGTTAATTAACCAGATTTTACATTCTACCCACCTAATTGGGAATTTTGCCCACAAAATTCAAATGCAATTACCTGAGAATAAATGCGGATAATCCGTTCGCATCTCCGACTCAAGTTCCCAAGTGTGTTCCTCAACACCGCCTCGACTCCATGCCACTTTGACTAATGAAACCTCTTTTCCACGTAACCGTTTGATACTAGTATCATCAATTCTGACCGGAGCCACTGGAAGCGTCAAATCTTCTCTTAACTGAACTGACTCAGGTTCCAACACATGGCTAGCATTAGGAGTGTACTTCCGAAGCTGCGACACGTGAAACACGTTGTGCAGATTTGAAAGATGAGGTGGTAGAGCCATCCGATACGCCACCGGTCCAATCCTCTCTAGGGTCTGAAATGGACCAATGTATCGAGGATTCAACTTCTTTGCCTTAATCGCCCTACCTACTCCTGTGGTCGGAGTAACCTTGAGGAAAACATGATCTCCTTCCTCAAATTCTAAGGGCTTTCGCCTCTGATCGGCGTAACTCTTTTGACGACTATGCGCCGTAAGCATCCTATCACGGATTTTCTTGACTTGTTCTGTAGTCTCAGCTATCATTTCTGGCCCTAACAAGCTTTTCTCTCCAGCTTCATACCAACATAGCGGAGATTGACATTTCCTCCCATACAAGGCCTCATACGGAGCCATTCCGATGCTCGCATGATAACTATTATTGTATG
>NC_029775.3:25152817-25153713 GCF_000817695.3 Arachis duranensis
AAGGCTCGTTCGGCTCGGGTAACACTAACACAGGTGCAGTGGTCAACTTTTTCTTCAATGTTTGAAAGCTCTCCTCGCATTTAGGAGTCCAAACAAATGGAGTATCTTTGCGGGTTAACTTTGTCATTGGCAAGGCTATCTGTGAAAAGCCTTTGATAAACCTTCGGTAATAGCCAGCTAAACCCAGAAAACTCCTTATCTCTGTTATGGTGGTTGGTTGCTTCCAATCCATCACAGCCTCCACCTTAGTTGGATCTACGGCTATTCCCTTCTTACTCACCACGTGACCCAAAAACTTCACCTCACTCTTCCAAAACTCACACTTAGATAGTTTTGCATAGAGTTTCTTCTCCTTTAGAATCTGTAACACGGTCCTCAAGTGTTCCGCATGCTCTTCTTTAGTCTTGGAATAAATCCGTATGTCATCAATGAAGACAACAACGAATTTATCCAGAAAGGACGGAAAACTCTATTCATGTAGTCCATAAACACTGCAGGAGCGTTCGTCAACCCGAAAGACATTACAGTGTACTCGTAATGACCATAACGAGTCCTGAAAGCGGTTTTAGGGATATCCTCACCCCTCACCCTTATCTGGTGATAACCGGATCGCAAATCGATCTTGGAGAAAACTCCAACTCCTTGTAACTGATCCATGAGATCATTAATTCTCGGCAATGGGTACTTATTCTTTATTGTAACCTTGTTCAGCTGCCTGTAATCCACATAGAGCCGCATACTCACATCCTTCTTCTTCACCAGTAACACTGGAGCACTCCACGGAGAGACACTTGGTCGTATAAAATTCTTTCCCAACAAATCCTCTAACTGAGACTTTAACTCGTTCATCTCTAACGGTGACATCCTATAAGGAGCACTTGAGATTGGTCCCGCCC
>NC_029775.3:25154194-25154849 GCF_000817695.3 Arachis duranensis
CGAATTCAAGTAATAATTATTCACCACGACCGGCCCTTCAGTATCTTCCGGCATAAAGTACACCAACTTTGTAGAACAATCAAGCAGGACATGGTTCTTAGATAACCAGTCCAATCCCAAGATAAGATTAAGACCAGTCATCGGCAAGCAGACTAAATTATGAGTAAAATCACGCTGCTTGAACCTAAAGGAAACTTCCGGGCATCCTAGCCTAGTTACCATGGCTTCATGGGTAGCATTGTACACTCTTAGATCATAACCTAAAGTTACAATCTTCAATCCTAACTCATGGGCTTTCTCAAATGCAATGAATGAATGCGATGCTCCCGAATCAAATAAAGCATTTAAAGTTTGACCCGCCATTTCACAGTTACCTCGAATAAGTGTCTTGGATCCCTCGGCACCTATAGCTGAGGTGGTGAATACCCGACCAGTCTGTTGTGCCTTTCCAGCACCTTGTTTCTGCTTCTCCAGACAATTTGCGGCTTTATGCCCCGCCTTTCCACAAGTGTAGCACAAACCCCATCCGACCTTGCATGGTGCTCCCGGATGGTGACTTCCACACCTAGTACAAGCTTGATCATTCTGAGGCTGCTTCCCATACCTTTTTCCTTGGGAGTTGTTGTTGTTGTTGGGCCTCCTAAAAGAGCTTCCC
>NC_029775.3:25155404-25156087 GCF_000817695.3 Arachis duranensis
AGGTGATGATCCGTGACACTCATCACCTTCCTCAATCCATGAACGTGTGCCTGACAACCACCTCCGTTCTACATCAGACTGAATGAATATCTCTTAGATTCCTCAACAGAATCTTCGTGGCATAAGCCAGATTGATGGCGGCATTCATGAGAATCCGGAAAGTCTAAACCTTGTCTGTGGTATTCCAAGTAGGATTCCGGGATTGAATGACTGTGACGTGCTTCAAACTCCTGAGGGCTGGGCGTTAGTGACAGACGCAAAAGAATCAATGGATTCTATTCCAACCTGATTGAGAACCGACAGATGATTAGCCGTGCTGTGACAGAGCATAGGAACGTTTTCACTGAGAGGATGGGAAGTAGCCACTGACAACGGTGACACCCTACATAGAGCTTGCCATGGAAGGAGCCTTGCGTGTGTTGAAGGATTTCAGGGAAGAGTTGAAGTCAAAGGACAAAGCATCTCCAAAACTCCAACATATTCCACAGTCCTTTATAAACAAGTAACTCTATTGTTCTCGTTTACCTTTCCAATCAAATCTAATAATTCCAAATAACCTTGTTGACATCCTAACTAAGATTAATAAAATAAATATTGATTGCTTCAAACCAATAATCTCCGTGGGATCGACCCTTACTCACGTAAGGTATTACTTGGACGACCCAGTGCACTTGCTAGTTAGA
>NC_029775.3:25156282-25157444 GCF_000817695.3 Arachis duranensis
ATTTTTATTGTTATAGAGTCATTAAATCAATATTGATAGGATAGTTTCTTTTCAAAAATTTCTTTTCAAAATTTATTATTTTTCTTTTAATTAATTGCTAATTTTCGTGAGTTTAGTGTCTTGTTCTAAGTTTGGTGTTTTCTTGTTAATCTTTCTTTAATTTTAGAAAACTTGTCTTGATTTTCTAAAAATTTTAAGTTTGGTGTTCTTTCTTGTGTTTCTGGTGTTCTTGTGAATCTTCAAAGTGTTCTTGGGTTTTTCTTGTGTCTTGATCTTAAAATTTTTAAGTTTGGTGTTCCTTGGTGTTTTCCCTCCAAAAATTTTCGAAAATTAAGGAGCATTAGATCTAAAAATTTTAAGTCTTGTGTCTTTTGTGAGTTTTTCTCTTTCATCATAAAATTCAAAATTCAAAAAAAAAAACAACTTTTTCGAAATTTTTTTTTATTTTCACAAAATATTTTCAAAATATTTTTATACCTATATCCCGTTTTTTTTTGTTATTCCATTACTATAAAATAAATAATTCTCAACATATAAATTCTCAGATTGTGGAATTAAATGGGAATGATCAGTCCAAGAGGACTCTGGGGTCATATGCTAACCCCACTACTGCTTCATATGGAAGTAGTATCTGTATACCCTCCTTTGGAGTTAGTAGCTTTGAGTTGAATCCTCAGCTCATTATCATGGTACAGCAAAACTGCCAGTATTCTGGTCTTCTACATGAAGAACCTACAGAGTTTCTGGCACAATTTCTGCAAATTGCTGATACAGTACATGATAAGGAAGTGGATCAGGACGTCTACAGATTACTACTGTTTCCATTTGCTGTAAAAGATCAAGCTAAGAGGTGGTTAAATAACCAGCCTAAAAACAGCATAAAAACATGGAAACAGCTGTCAGAAAAATTCCTGAATCACTATTTCCCTCCCAAACGGATGACACAGCTAAGGCTAGGCATCCAAGGCTTCAAACAAGGAGATAATGAATCCCTTTATGATGCATGGGAGAGATACAGAGAGATGCTAAGAAAATGCACCTCTGAAATGTTTTCAGAATGGGTGCAATTAGACATCTTTTACTATGGGCTTACAGAAAAAGCTCAGATTTCTCTAGACCACTCAGCTGGTGGATCTATACACATGAGAAAAACAATTGAAGA
>NC_029775.3:25162150-25164639 GCF_000817695.3 Arachis duranensis
TAACGCCAATCTGCTAGCATTCTGGGCGTTCAGAAAAACGCCCAGTAACGAAGGACTTCCTGGCGTTCAACGCCAGAAAGATGCACCTTCTGGGCGTTGAACGCCCAGGAGAAGCAACATGTGGGCGTTAAATGCCCAAACCATGCACCATGTGGGCGTTTAACGCCAGGATGGTGGGAGAAGGTACAATTTCGTTTTTTTTTTTATAATTTTTCTAAATTTTTATGTTTCAATTCATGATTTCTTGCATAAACATGTTTCAAATTGTCATTCCTCAAACCAAATTAGTTTTCTAAAAATCCTAATTTCTAAAATCCCTTTTTCAAAAATATTAAATATATCTTAATCCATAAAGCCAAATGGCTTTCCAATCCAATCCATCATCTTTTCAAATTTGTTTTCAACACATCAATTATCTTTAAATCTTTTTCAAAACTAAATCCATCTTTTAAATTATAACTCATATCTTTTTCTTTTCAAAATTATATCTTTTTCTGATCATATCTTTTAAAATCATATCTTCTATCTTATCTCTTTCTTATTTTTTCGAAAATTTCCCACCCCCCCATCCCTTTATATTGTATTCGGCGCCCTCCTCATCATCACCATTCCAACACTTGCTCTCCTTCTATCCCTCTTCTTTCTTCTATTTTGCTTGAGGACAAGCAAAGCTCTAAGTTTGGTGTGTTTTATCCGTGATCACAAAAACATACCCACTTAAGATCATGGCTCCTAAAGGGAAACAACCCAACCCAAGAGGCAAGAAAGAAAGCACTCCAAAGCCACTTTGGAATCAAGGGAAGTTCTTAACTAAAGAACATTCAGACCATTACTACAAGATAATGAGTCACAGATCAGTGATCCCGGAAGTCAGATTTGATCTGAAAGAAGATGAATATCCGGAGATCCAAGAGCAAATTCGAAACAGGAATTGGGAAATTCTGGCCAATCCTGAAACGAAAGTGGGGAAGAATATGGTTCAGGAATTCTATGCTAATCTATGGCGGACAGAAAGGCAAAGAATCATTGGAGCTGCTCTCTTTGACCATAAGACCGTGGTCAGAGGAAAAATCATTCATACCAATTCTGACAGGATCAGGGAGATATTCAAGATCCCTCAACTGAAAGATGACCCATACTCCTTTAATAGGAGAATGATAAGGGTCAATAAAGGGCTAGATAAGGTTCTGGAGGACATATGCATCCCTGGAGCCAAGTGGACTACCAGCACGACTGGCATCCCAGTTCAACTCAAAAGGGAAGATCTGAAACCAGTAGCCAGAGGTTGGCTGGATTTTGTAGGGCGTTCCATATTGCCCACCAGCAACCGTTCTGAAGTCACTATTAAAAGAGCAGTAATGATTCACTGCATCATGTTGGGAAAAGAAGTGGAAGTCCATCAGCTGATCTCCTGTGAGCTATATAAAATAGCAAACAGGAATTCTAAGGACGCCAAATTGGCTTATCCAAGCCTAATTTCTATGCTTTGCAAAGATGCTGGAGTAAAGATGGGAATAACTGAATATATCCTAATTGAAAAGCCCATTACTGGAATATCAATGGTCAGACAACAACAACAAGATGATTCAACCAAGAAGAGAGCACAGGAAGCCCTCCCAGAACTGCCCCAATTCGAATATTGGGAACAGCTTGAGGCTTCTATTTCCAGATTGCAAGAAGCTATGGATCAAATAAAGGAAGAACAGAATAATCAAAGTAGCATGATTTGCAAACTGCTCAAGGAACAAGAGGAGCAAGGGCGTGATCTAAGGGAGCTGAAGCGCCAAAAATTAATCCTTGAACAACACCCCACAGATTAGAGGGACACCTACTCCTCAAAACAACAGGTTGCTGAGTTTCAATTTTTCTGCTTTAGTTTAGTGATAGTATTACTATAAAAATTCACCTTAGGAGATATTTAGTAGTAATTAGGATGTCTATTTTGATTTTATTTCCAATTAAGCTATAATTTATTTTTCTCATCATCATCAGGCATGAATAAAGTAGTAGATTTTTTTTTAGAGTAAAGAAGTAATCTATATTTTTCGAGTTCTTAATAATAAAAATTATAATTAATTATATGTGGTGGCAATACTTTTTGTTCTCTGAATGAATGCTTGAACAGTGCATAATATGTACTTTGAATTTGATGAATATTGGCTCCTGAAGGGATGAGGAATACGAAAAATATTATTGATAATCTGAAAAATCATGAAATTGATTCTTGAAGCAAGAAAAAGCAGTAAAAAAAAAATATTCACAAGCCATGGGCACTAGCCAAGAGTAAAAAGGATCCAAGGCTTTGAGCATCAATGGATAGGAGGGCCCAAGGAAATAAAATCCAGGCCTAAGCGGCTAAATCAAGCTGTCCCTAACCATGTGCTTGTGGCATGCAGGTCCAAGTTACAAACTTGAGACTGAGTGGTTAAAGTCGTAATCCAAAGCAAAAGAGTGTGCTTAAGAGCTCTGGACACCACTAACTGGGGACT
>NC_029775.3:25165500-25165836 GCF_000817695.3 Arachis duranensis
GGAGCTCTGCAGCGTCTCGATGATTTAATACAATTCCTTTGTTTTCCATTCAAACACGCTTGTTCTTATCTAAGATGTTTATTCGCGCTTAATTGTGAAGAAGGCGATGATCCGTGACACTCATCACCTTCCTCAATCCATGAACGTGTGCCTGACAACCACCTCCGTTCTACATCAGACTGAATGAATATCTCTTAGATTCCTCAACAGAATCTTCGTGGCATAAGCCAGATTGATGGCGGCATTCATGAGAATCCGGAAAGTCTAAACCTTGTCTGTGGTATTCCGAGTAGGATTCCGGGATTGAATGACTGTGACGTGCTTCAAACTCCTCAG
>NC_029775.3:25166043-25168614 GCF_000817695.3 Arachis duranensis
CTTGCGTGTGAGAAGAGGATTTCAAGGAAGAGTTGAAGTCAAAGGACAAAGCATCTCCAAAACTCCAACATATTCCACAGTCCTTTATAAACAAGTAACTCTATTGTTCTCGTGTACCTTTCCAATCAAATCTAATAATTCCAAATAACCTTGTTGACATCCTAACTAAGATTAATAAAATAAATATTGATTGCTTCAAACCAATAATCTCCGTGGGATCGACCCTTACTCACGTAAGGTATTACTTGGACGACCCAGTGCACTTGCTGGTTAGATGAACGAAATTGATTTTGGACCAGGCTCTATTATCATATTCCATAAAGAGATACAATTTCGTCCACCACCCCTCTTGAAAGACGGACCTCTAGGTGCAAAGCTCTTCCCTCGGTTCTGTGGGAATGATCCTTTGTGACTTCCTTTCTCCGCGGTTGCCCTTTTCACACACTCTTCAGCAACCCTACACTTGTTTACCAACTCATAGAAGGTCCTAATCTCCATTGGTCCCACTGAACTGAAAATATCACTCCGGAGTCCTCCTTCATACTTAACACACTTCCATTCCTCATATTCCACCGGAGTCCCTTGGCACATACGAGAGAACCTGAACAGCTCCTCAAACTTGTCAGTATACTCTGATATGGACATAGTACCCTGCTTCAGCTGTAACAATTCAAGCTCCTTGACCGTCCTAGCAGAAGTCAGAAAGTACTTCTTATAGAACTCCTCTTGGAAAACATTCTAAGTGATATAGCCATCACCCTGCTGTAGAAGACGTTGGATGCCTTGCCACCAATGCGACGTTTCACCGACAAGCATATAGGTAGCAAACTCGACACGCTGTCCCTCAGGCACCACTTGCACTTGCAGTGCTCGCTCTATAGCCTGAAACCATGTATCAGCCTCAGTCGGGCTAGTAGTTCCCTTGAACTTAGGCGGATTAACCTTCATAAAGTTTACCAGTGTCATCGGGCCCTGAACTCCACCTCCATCATTACCATGGTTGTTCATCTGTTGACCAATAGCCTCAGCAGTGGCTTGCATAGCAGCAGCCATGTTCTCCAACGCAGTCATAAAGTTCACCGGGTCATTAGGGTTATTCTCCGGTGCACGAGCATTCGTACGACCTCTCACACTACTTCTACCGCGTCCACGAGGCGCCATCTGGTTCCTATACATACCAAACAATCGATATTAAGTTGATCAGTCTCAATATCGGAAGTCTAGTACTTCAAAGTCCCAAATGCATGCTCATGAACATGTATGCCAATTATATCAAGCAGATATACTAATAGCACATAACACACATACAGAGAATGCACAGAAGCATAGTCAGTCCATCCCTTAGGCTCTACAGGAACGAACTGCTCTGATACCATAATGTAACACCCTACCATACAGAGTCTTATGCTTAAGTCATAATTCAGAGATGGCAAGGTATTACGACCTCTAAAATGAAAATTTAGTACGTATAGTAGTATGAATGATTGATTATAACTAGGAGCCTTTGTAGAAAGAGGGGGTAAACAAAAATCGCAACTCGAAAGCGCAACACTCCGATCGATAACGTAACGAGCAAGGGTAAACCAATGCGAGATTATATATATACAAAGGAGTGTCAAAAACAGGAATATCAAGACTCAAAATCCGGCTGCGAAGATAACCGGTCCGAGCATAGCAATATATACATATGATAAAAATAAGGAAAACCCCAAAGGAAACCCAAAGGGATACAAATACATAAAACCTATTTTCCAAAATCTCCCATAAGAGGAGTCATCACAGTTTGTATTATTTAATGGAGATAAAAGTATCTAAGCAAAACATATAAACCAAAACATAGCCCCGAGAACAAAGGATCTTCGCAAGTATAGAAGTCTCCAGCATGCCTCAGCGGAAAACCTCACGTCCTGCATCTAAAAACCACAAAATCCGCATGGGTGAGAACCAGAGGTCCCCAGCATGGTAACAGCTTCCACATATATAATACATAATAATAGAGGAAAGCCGAAGGCAATCCTAGAACTTCCTCCAGATAATATCAAAGCTTATAAACAAGCTAAACCATAAAGGGCATCTAACTAAAGATACTTCAGTTTAACTAATACTTCCCTGTCCAATTCCTTCAAACCTCCTGATGAGCGGATAATTTGTACGCTTTTTGGCATTGTTTTTAGTATGTTTTTTGTATGATCTAGTTAGTTTTTAGTATATTTTTATTAGTTTTTAGTTAAAATTCACTTTTCTGGACTTTACTATGTGTTTGTGTGTTTTTCTGTGATTTCAGGTATTTTCTGGTTGAAATTGAGGGACCTGAGCAAAAATCTGATTCAGAGACCAAAAAGGACTGCAGATGCTGTTGGATTCTGACCTCCCTGCACTCTAAGTGGATTTTCTGGAGCTACAGAAGCCCAATTGGCGCGCTCTCAACGGCGTTGGAAAGTAGACATCCTGAGCTTTCCAGCAATATATGATAGTCCATACTTTGCTCACGATTTGATGGCCCAAACCGGCGTTCAAAGTCACCCTCAGGAATTCCAGCGTTAAACGCCGGAACTGGCACCAAAATGGGAG
>NC_029775.3:25177621-25179145 GCF_000817695.3 Arachis duranensis
GATATCACTTGTTCTTCAACTTGATGAATGTGATGATCCATGACACTCATCATCATTCTCACCTATGAACGTGTGACTAACTACCACCTTCGTTCTACCTTCGATTGGGTGAATATCTCTTGGATTCCTGATACACGATGCATGGTTGATCGCCTGACAACCGAGTGCTCGCCTGACAAACGAGCCAGCCATTCCGTGAGATCAGAGTCTTCGTGGTATAAGCTAGAACTGATGGCGGCATTCAAGAGAATCCGGAAGGTCTTACCTTGTCTGTGGTATTCTGAGTAGGATTCAATGATTGAATGACTGTGACGTGCTTCAAACTCCTGAGGGCGGGGCGTTAGTGACAGACGCAAAAGAATCAATGGATTCTATTCCGGCCTGATCGAGAACCAACAGATGGATAGCCGTGCCGTGACAGGGTGCGTTGAACATTTCCACTGAGAGGATGGGAGGTAGCCACTGACAACGGTGAAACCCTTGCTTAAGCTTGCCATGGAAAGGAGTAAGAAGGATTGGATGAAGACAGTAGGAAAGCAGAGAGACGGAAGGGAAGGCATTTTCATACGCTTATCTGAAGTTCCTACCAATGAATTACATAAGTATCTCTATCTTTATCTTCATATTTTATGCGTTTATCACCATACCTATTTGAGTTTGCCTGACTGAGATTTACAAGGTGACCATAGCTTGCTTCATACCAACAATCTCTGTGGGATCGACCCTTACTCGCGTAAGGTTTATTACTTGGACGACCCAGTACACTTGCTGGTTAGTTGTGCGAAGTTGTGTTTATGCCATGGTATTGAGCATCAAGTTTTTGGGACCATTACTAGGGATTATTTGAGTTGTGAAAAGGATTGATCACAATTTCGCATACCACCTCCCAACCACCAGCAGGAGTATAATGTAGCAAACACAGTTATATCAAACAAGGAATATACAAATAGGAACAATTAAGGCATTTAGACAATTAGCAAGTAATATGCAGTCAAATAGACAATCCCAAACAATTCATATAGTATGCATATGATGAATGCCTGTCCCTAATGGCTGATGATATCATCTTGTCGGTTATAGAGCCAACCCGACAAGTCCTGGTCGCTAACCATTGGACTGTCCCTCTGTCACTAAGCTAGTCAATGCCTTCTTGGCAAAGTTCTTTCCGCCTCAAAAATTGAGTAAGCTTAGAGTGGAAGTCCAAACCTTCAGAAAGAAGGAAGGAGAATCCCTCTATGAAGCTTGGGAAAGATACAAATAATTAATCAGAAAGTGTCCTTCTGATATGCTTTCTGAATGGAGCATCATAGGTATTTTCTATGATGGTCTCTCTGAACTGTCCAAAATGTCTTTGGATAGCTCTGCTGGAGGATCTCTTCATCTGAAGAAGACGCCTGCAGAAGCTCAAGAGCTTATTGAAATGGTTGCAAATAACCAATTCATGTACACTTCTGAAAGAAATCCTGTGAACAATGGGACTAGTCAGAAGAAAGGAGTTCTTGAGATTGACACTCTGAATGCCAT
>NC_029775.3:25180685-25181024 GCF_000817695.3 Arachis duranensis
TTCTGAGGCTCCATGAGAGTCCTCTGTCAAGCTAATGACATTAAAGAAGCGCTTGTTGGGAGGCAACCCAATGTTTTACAAATAAATATTTTCTTTTGTTATTTTATATTTTTTTGTAGGTTGATGATCATGAGAAGTCACAAAATCAATGAAAAAAGCAAAAGCAGAATGAAAAACAGAAAGAAAAATAGCACACCCTGGAGGAAGAACCTGCTGGCGTTTAAACGCCAGTCAGGCTAGCAGATGGGCGTTTAACGCCCAGTCTGGCACCATTCTGGGCGTTTAATGCCAGAAAGGGGCACCAGATTGGCGTTAAACGCCAGAAAAGGGCAAGGAGCC
>NC_029775.3:25181195-25181629 GCF_000817695.3 Arachis duranensis
ACCACTCTCTCTCTTCTTCTTCACCCATTCACCAATCACCTCAACACCTCTTCCCCAAAAACCCTTCACCTATCAAATCCCATCTTTGTCTTCACCACTCACATCCATCCTTCATAAAACCCCACCTACCCCACCATTCAAATTCAAACCACTTTCCCACCCAAACCCACCCATACATGACCGAACCCTACCCTTCCCCCACTCCTATATAAACCCATCTTCACTCCTTCATTTTCACATAACATACACACCACTTCTCCCCTTCTTGGCCGAAAACATAAGCCATTCCTCTCTCCTTCATTTTTTCTTCTTCTACTCTCTTCTTTCCTCTTTTGCTCGAAGACGAGAAAAAATTTTAAGTTTGGTGTAGTAAAAGCATTGCTTTTTGTTTTTCCATAACCATTTATGGCACCTAAGGCCAGAGAAATCTCTAG
>NC_029775.3:25182437-25182935 GCF_000817695.3 Arachis duranensis
CCCTCCCTAGGAGAATTGAGTTCCAACATGGGACAACTAAGGGTGGAGCACCAAGAACATTCCGTCCTCCTCCATGAAATTAGAGAAGATCAAAGAATCATGAGAGAGGAGCAACAAAGACAAGGAAGAGACATTGAGGAGATCAAGCACTCCATAGGACCTTCAAGAGGAAGAAAGAGCCGCCATCACTAAGGTGGACCCGTTTTTTAATTTCCTTGTTCTTTATTTTCTGTTTTTCGAATTTTAGTGCTTATGTTTATCTATGTTTGTGTCTTGTGATCATTAGTGTCTTAGTGTCTATGCCTTAAAGTTATGAATGTCCTATGAATCCATCACCTTTCTTGAATAAAAAAACGTGCTTAATTGAAAAAAAAAAGAAAAAGAATTGCATGAATTTTGAATTTTACAACAGTTTAATTATTTTGATGTGGTGGCAATACTTTTGTTTTCTGAATGTATGCTTAAACAGTGCATATGTCTTTTGAATTTGTGGTTCAT
>NC_029775.3:25184634-25186120 GCF_000817695.3 Arachis duranensis
CCATTCCGTGAGATCAGAGTCTTCGTGGTATAGGCTAGAACTGATGGCGGCATTCAAGAGAATCCGGAAGGTCTAACCTTGTCTGTGGTATTCTGAGTAGGATTCAATGATTGAATGACTGTGACGTGCTTCAAACTCCTGAGGGCGGGGCGTTAGTGACAGACGCAAAAGAATCACTGGATAGCCGTGCCGTGACAGGGTGCGTTGAACATTTCCACTGAGAGGATGGGAGGTAGCCACTGACAACGGTGAAACCCTTGCTTAAGCTTGCCATGGAAAGGAGTAAGAAGGATTGGATGAAGACAGTAGGAAAGCAGAGAGACGGAAGGGAAGGCATTTTCATACGCTTATCTGAAGTTCCTACCAATGAATTACATAAGTATCTCTATCTTTATCTTCATATTTTATGCGTTTATCACCATACCTATTTGAGTTTGCCTGACTGAGATTTACAAGGTGACCATAGCTTGCTTCATACCAACAATCTCTGTGGGATCGACCCTTACTCGCGTAAGGTTTATTACTTGGACGACCCAGTACACTTGCTGGTTAGTTGTGCGAAGTTGTGTTTATGCCATGGTATTGAGCATCAAGTTTTTGGGACCATTACTAGGGATTATTTGAGTTGTGAAAAGGATTGATCACAATTTCGCATACCACCTCCCAACCACCAGCAGGAGTATAATGTAGCAAACACAGTTATATCAAACAAGGAATATACAAATAGGAACAATTAAGGCATTTAGACAATTAGCAAGTAATATGCAGTCAAATAGACAATCCCAAACAATTCATATAGTATGCATATGATGAATGCCTGTCCCTAATGGCTGATGATATCATCTTGTCGGTTATAGAGCCAACCCGACAAGTCCTGGTCGCTAACCATTGGACTGTCCCTCTGTCACGCATCCCCAACTCGAGTTATACTCGTTATAAACTTGATCATAATCATGATCTATATCCATCACCCTCATTGGTGAATATTTACGGGGGCGAGCTCATCCGGGTCTTTCACAGTGCCCGACCACACTTACAACATAGGGTCAACAGAGTATCAAGTCTCACGGTTCAATCCAGAACCAGCCAATTCATAAACAATTACGGCCCTTCGACTAATGGCATAACAAGCACTTCCACCACCATCCTCCACATCTCACATAATCATCAATGATCCTCATTGATTATTCTTTTTCCCTTGCTTCACTCGCAAGTTACCACATCCACTAGCTCCTTCTCTCATAGCTAGGCATATCATAATAATTTAAGATATAAGTGGTGAGATCGGAGGCTTAGAAGTATGAAATTTGGCTTTTAAAACTCAAAAATCAACTTTGGGATGAAAACAGGTCCACGCGTACGCGCACTCCATGCGCACGCGTGGATGGCCTCAAAAACTCATCGACGCGCAAGCGTCATGCACGCTAACGCGTGGATTAAAAATTTTCCCATCGGCGCGTACGCGTCAACCACGCGTACGCGTGGG
>NC_029775.3:25186312-25234325 GCF_000817695.3 Arachis duranensis
CGCGCCAAGTGCGCCTACGTGCAAGGGGTTATTCTGCTAAAAATTTTCTAAGTTAAAAGCTGCAGAATTCACAGATTTAAATCCCAATCTTCTGACGGACATAACTTCCTCATTTTAAATCGTTTTTCACCCGTTCTTCGAACGGCATGGACATCCCGGATCCAATTTCATTTCTAAATAGATTTGGTACAAAATAGAGATCTGTAGTCCAAGTTATGTCCCGTCAAGGTATGCCCAAAAACCATGTTTTTCATGCAAAACCACAACATGCCATTTTCAAAACAAGCCATTTCCAACTCTTTTCAAAATCAATCAAAACATGCCATTTTCATCCCTTTTATTTGAAATCAATCAAAATATATCAATTTCAACATCAAGCCTCCTCAACTCACACATTGACACTTTACCACAATTTATCAAAATCACTATCTCATTATTTTAACCCACTTCACCCAAGTGGCTCAAACTCAAACATATTGACATATCATATACTCTTCCTCATGCCAATTTTCAACAACACCAATTCCACTAAATCATCATTGTACACAATCAAAATCATACTCACCATCAACATGGTTCAACCCACAATTAAACCATAACCAATCATCAAGCATATATCACAACATGCATATTTCTCATACATCATACTACCAAGGCATCAATAATCATCATCACATATATGACCACATCATATATATCAACAATTCAACAACATCAACAATTCAATGCCTATCTTAGGGCCTCTAGCGTAAGTATTTCCTACCACATTACATATTAGATACGAGAAACCGAAACCATACCTTAGCCGATTTCCCAAGCTCAACCGGAGCACTTCCAAATCACTTATCCACAAGCTCTCAAGGCCTCAACACCTCCAAGAACAGATTTTTCACCACCAAATCTCTTTTTCAAGCTTTTCAAAATCACCAATCAAGCTCCAAAATTCATATATACACAACCTAAGCCACAATCATCATACCCATACACAACATCTCAATACCCAAACATCATAGAACAACAAAATTACACTAGGGTTGATAATCTTACCACACCCAAGGTCTAAGAAGACAAGACTAACCTTCTCCTTCAAGAGAGTTGGGTCCTATAACATCAAAGAGCCCAAAATCTCAACATTTTTGCTCATAAAACTCGAAAACAAGGCTGGAATTTCGAAGAACAAAACATGGCTTACCTCAAGATTAATTGTATGAGTTTTGTAGAGCTCTTCGCGATGAACACGTGGCCGCAAACGGAGCGGCAATCGGAGCTCTAGATAAAAAGTTATGGTGGTTTGAAGATCAACCAAGGGAGAGAACTTGAGAGAGTGTTCTTCCCTCCATGGCCTCTCTTTTTCAGCGTGAATTGAGTGTTGTGAGAAGAGAGAATGCTGAAAACTAGGGTTTTGGTTTAGTTATGTTGGGCCAAGGGCCCACTTTGGGTCCGGTTGGTCCGGTTTGGCCCGTTCGGTCCAATTTTGGTCCGAATTCTATAAAATTGGTACCAAAATTCTCGTCTCAGTCTCCTCTATCATATTTAGCCATAAAAATCACATTTTGGGCTTTCTAGAATAAATTCTTATTTATGGGTTAATTAGCCGTTAATTAACCGGGTTTTACAAAATACAACAAAATTATACTAAAGAAAAAAATAAAAAAATAGTTAAAATAGAAAAAAAAGTGATAAAAATATAATTAGTACAATTTTCTTCTCTCATCTTTATATATAAAAGACTGAAAAGTAATGAGCTTCTAATTATATTAATTTATATTTATTATATTCAATTTAAATAAGTAACAAATTATTTTATTTTATTTTAATCCTTAAATTTATATGATTTGATTTTGACACATTACACGAATTTTATGATTTTTTTTTTCAAATCCGATTTACTATAACTTAATGGATAGAAATATAAGGCTGGAAGTGAGTCAAGTCAATTCATAAGCCAGCTCAAACTCGACTTGTTAATAGGTTAATAAGTTGAACTCGTGAGCTGATGAGCTGAGCTTGAACTTGAATTGAGCTCATATATTAAATGAGGCGAGCTTGAGCTTGGATAAGCTCAACTCATTAGCTCGTGAGCTGGCTTGATTAGCTCATTAATTTTGATGTAAAATATGAGTAAAAAATTTATAATTGATAGATAGTCAATATATAAAATTAATATTTTTAATTTTTTTAATATATAAATTATGATTTATTGAAATCGAATTTTAAATTATGTTCTGTTATTTGTGCCAATTCATGAGTTCAAGCCAGCTCGTGAGCTTTTGGTGAGCCGAACTTAAGTTTAAGAAATATGCTCAATTTTTAACGAGCCAAGCCGTGAGCCAAGCTCACTGAGCCAAGCTTGAGCTTGATCTAACTCGACTCAACTCATCTCACTTCCAACTCTAGATATTTATATCATAAAAATCAAATCAATTAATTGATATACATAATTTTAAATTGTGTGATACTTAAATATCTAATTAAATTAAGGTTAAATTACACAATTAGTCCCTACACTTTTAGTGAAATTACAAATTGGTCCCTATAGTTTAAAAGTTTGTAATTGAGTCCCTGAAAAAAATTAAAATTTGTAATTAGATCCTCAATAACATTTACAGTAAAAAAAATATACATTTACCATAATGTCCATTTCTTCTTTTTCCTCTTCTTCCATTATCCTTTCTCTTCCCCTCTTCCCCTCCTTTCTTCACTGTAACCCTTTATTGCTGTTTTCTTGTATCCGGGGTCGTGGAGCTACATCCCTTCAAGACAAATTTAAATTAGCTTTCATTTTCTTCTTGCTGATTATGCTGAGCCTGGGATGGACATGCAGTTTCTCAAGAATGTAATACAACTCACCATTTCAAGGGTCACATATCTACAGATACTTGAAAATTACATGGATACTTGTGCGGCGCTTCGTGACAGTATCAATCATTTTGTTGGATGTATCGCCACTGGCTCAATCTTTATCCCGATCATCACTCTCTTCAGCAATTTTGGACGCTCGATGAGTATGCTTGGAGGAGAAGATGAGATCCTGTTTTCCTGTGTTATGGTGCTGGTAAACGTTCTTCCGAAGTTTGTGAACCAATGGAGTTTTGTACATATTGGAGCCTATAACAAAGAGTTTGTGCCCGCATCTCGAGATACTTGAAAAATGTTCAATAGCTCTAGAATGTTGCCACTCATAGACTCGGATCTAACCGGAGCATTATGTTTTCTTAGTAGAGTAGCTGTAGGTGCATTTTTTTCTATGGTGAGTGGAATTTAGATCTTTGTGATGCATCAGAGCTATGGCCTGGTGGTGGTGGTGGTGCTAGGGTTCGAAATTGAATCCATGACGATTGGAGTGGGAGATGGGAGAGTGGAAGAGGAAGCGAAAGAAGTAGAGGGAGCGACGGCGGCACGTGGTGGATGGTGGTGGTGGGAGTGGCGATGGTGGCGCCACCGATGTGAAGCTTTCAAAGGAGGTGCTTCATTTTGGACATGGAGAAGTGATACTGAGAGGGCTGGGAAGGGGGTGGGTGGGTTAGGAATTTTTTGGTCATTTTAAAATAGTGTTGGTCTCTATATTTTTATTAAAATTGCAAATTAGTCCTTACTGTTAAACACGTGCAACTCACATGTTTAAAATAGCGAATATGCTGAGGAATATTCTGTTAAATCAAATGGTGTTTGAACGGTAGGGACTCAATTACAAATTTTAATTTTTTTAGGGACCCAATTACAAACTTTTAAACTATAGGGACCAATTTGCAATTTCACTAAAAGTGTAGGGACGCTTCATCATTAAATACAAAAAAATTAATTTTAATATAATATAATATAATAGATAAATAATAAATAGATACAATTACAATTAATTAATTGATATAAATTATAATAAATTATATAATATTTAAATATCTAATCAAATTAATTACTTAATATAATTAATTTAACATAATAAATTATATTTAATTACAACAACAACAACAACAAAGCCTTGTCCCACTAAGTGAGGTTGGCTACATGAATCAAACGACGCCATTTGTGCTCTGTCATGTATCATGTCTACAGAGAGACCGTTTACATGTAGATCTCGTTTGACCACCTCATGGATGGTCTTCTTAGGACTTCCTCTGCTTTTCGCCCTTTGTCCATCTTCCATCTCATCCACCCTCCTGACTGGATGTTCTATCGGTCTTCTTCTCACATGTCCAAACCACCTGAGACGCGATTCAAGCATCTTTTCCACAATGGGTGCTACTCCAACTCTCTCCCTTATATCTTCATTCCTTATTTTATCCAATCGCGTATGACCACTCATCCATCTCAACATCTTCATCTCTGCCACACTCAGCTTATGTTCATGCTCCCCTTTAGCCGCCCAACACTCCGTACCATACAGCATAATCGGTCTTATAGCGGTGCGATAGAATTTACCTTTAAGTTTTAAAGGTACTTTTTTATCGCATATAAAATCAGATGCACTCCGCCATTTTGACCAACTTGCTTGGATACTATGATTTACATTCTGTTCAATCTCTCCATTATCCTGTATGATGCACCCAAGATACTTAAAACTTTTAACTTTTCGTAGGATGTTTTCTCTAATCTTCACCTCTATATTGGGGTTTTCCCTTCTCAGACTGAACTTACATTCCATATATTCCGTCTTGCTACGGCTTATGCGCAGACCATACACTTCTAAAGCTTCTCTCCATAACTCCAGCTTCTTATTTAGGTCTTCCCTTGACTCTCCCATAAGGACGATATCATCGGCAAAAAGTATGTACCATGGCACAGGCTTTTGGATGTGCTCTGTGAGTACTTCCAAAACTAATGTGAAAAGGTATGGCTTAAGGATGATCCCTGGTGTAATCCTATACTAATAGGGAATTCCTCTGTCACACCACCTTGAGTCTTCACACTAGTTGTGGCCCCATCATACATGTCTTTAATTGCTCGAATATATGCGATCATTACTCTTCTCTTTTCTAAAACCTTCCATAAGACCACATTTGGTACCTTATCATACGCTTTTTCCAAATCAATAAACACCAAATGTAGATCCTTTTTATTACTACAATACCTCTCCATCATTCTTCTTAATAGGTATATCGCTTCAGTGGTGGATCTTCTTGGCATAAATCCAAATTGGTTCTCTGTTACTTGTGTCTCTTTTCTCAACCTCCGCTCTATCACCCTTTCCATAACTTCATAGTATGACTTATAAGCTTAATCCCTCTATAGTTTTCGCAGCTTTGTATATCCCCTTTATTCTTATAGATAGGTACCAAGGTGCTCTTTCTCCACTCATCAAGCATCTTCTTTGACCTTAAAATCTCATTAAAAAGCTTGGTTAACCAGTTGATGCCTTTTTTTTCAAGACCCTTCCAAACCTCAATCGAGATATTATCAAGTCCTACTGCCTTGCCATTTTTCATCTACTTTAGAGCCTCTTTTACCTCGAAGTTTCGAATCCTTCGATAATAGTCAAAGTTTTTATCTTCTTAAAAACATGCAATTTCAGTCTATCACAATTTTAGTTAAAAAAATTATAGTACTATTTTGTTTTTTTATATTTGTAAATAATGAAACTTGTTTTTGCTATGTCAGCGTACTTGCTTAATATCATACCACTTACCACATAACACTTAACATTCCATGTTAGTTTTTAATTAGCGTCATTGATTAATTAATAGATAAAAAGACTAATTTAATTGACTGTTTAACGCTGATGAACTAATTGGAACATTTTATGTTTAGACACCCACGAAGGTCAAATTGGCATTGAGGAACTAATTTGATTAATTTAAAAATTAAAGAAGTAACACTACAAAAAAAAAAACATTTTTAGCGGGCATTTATTTTTCTTTTAGCGGCAATAAAAATAGTCGTTAATACATTTACCAGCAATTAGACATTAGCCGTCTTATGCGCTGTCGCTAAAAGGTTTTAACGGCAATTATAACATTTGTCGGTAAAGGCCTTTTTAATGGCTGCATAATATAAATATACTGAAATTATTATTGCTATGCATAATATAAATATACTGAAATTAATTACTACAAAATGAGATATTTCATTAAACTCAAAATATTGATACACAAATTTATCTTGAAAAGTAATAAATTATGGTACAAATCTAAACAACAAAAAATACTACAAGCCTATAACTATGTTACATCAATATAGCAATACAAGTATTAACAATGATCTAATTGTACCTTCAAAAGTAGCCTAACTTTTGTTTTTAGCGATTGATCTAAGAAAAACTATATATAGATTTGCATCTTCAAACAAATCTGATCCTGCAGTAGTCAATTTAAATGTAGAGATCATAAGTGTTGGCATTGGTTTGGAATGCAACATGCCAGCTGTACTCAAAAGATCTTTGACATATTTTTGTTAAGATACATGAAGTTCTGAATCAGATAACTTGTATATTTTGATATTTTCAATCCAAGAAAATAATGCAATGTGCCTGTATCTTTCAAATTATTTTCTCAAAAAGACATATATTATTTTCTCAAATTATTTTCTCAAAAGACTTTTTACAAGTTCAACAGTTCACTCAAATTATACCAATCATTGACCATAACAAAGCCAATAAAAAAGTAATTGCAAATTGTATCTTAATTATGCCAATCAAAAAGCAAATGTTTCATGGATGAAAGCTATAAAGAGCACCTCTTCAAGGATTGTATCTTTCTTAGATCCACGAAAATGTTTCATGGATGAGCAAAGTATAATCTGCAAAAAGTACAAATTCAGGGATCAAAGGTTATAAACAGTAGCTTATTTGGTATTAAAAGAATGCTTGTGCAATTAGGATTGGTTACTACTCTGTAAAAAAAGAACAAAAAACTTGATTACATGTTCAATACCTAATGATCCTTGTTAAATAAATCTTCAACGACCACCTACCCTCTTAATATATGAAATTGCTACAGATGTGTTTCTTTACCCACCTTTCAATGACTTTTAACTTTCTATGACAGCTCAAATGTAGTCAATGCAAATTTTCTGTAAATCTCTGTCCAATTCTAATTTACAACGCAATTAACTTTATAGTAGAGATTATATTACAAAATTTTGTGAATCCATTATAATTAAGTGTCAAAATAAATATTTCTTTCATTTTTCCCGCTCACTTGATAGTACTCTTAAAAAATAGTTACGTTGAAAGTAGAGATCAGTTAGCCTAGCTTGTATACTTAATAAAAGGTATTCCATTTCAGTAATTATGTTAACTGTTAACTCAACAATTCACGAGCATATTCAGGTTAAGGCTACCTGTTGATGATGTGGCAAAGATTGTGTACAGAATTCACCACTGGTGATCTATGTGTCTTTGACAAAGCACGAGCCATAAGATCAATCCTTACCTGCATTTTAATTAGGATCTTAGGCCTTTGTATTAACTATTCTAGTAAGATTGAATAAAATTATATTAAATAAAATTCCTTATAAATAAATCTAATGTATAGCAATTTTGTACATCATTTAATTCCTAATATACTAAAATTAATACATTGTATTATAAAGATAGATGATATACGAAACTTGCACTCATTCCATCTATTATTTCCCTAAAGTGCTTTCACATTGTCTTTAGTATAAACCTATTTTATAATCCTCAATTGTCATAACTGTAAATCGAAACCAATTTTTTTTCTTACAATATCAAATTCTTGTTTCTTCATGGGATCAGAAACTGCAGACATATTTTGTTTAGAGGATGATTTCTCTTCCAATGGAGTATTCAAATTGCATACAGATTCTCTAACTTCTGCTTCTAGCATCACTATCGCACTCCTAAAAGAAAATAAATAGTAAAAATGATTTTGCTTGAATTTTCACAACTTAAATTGTTAAGGTAATTCTTTACGTAACAAATCACCTCTGCATCATCAAAGATGCCTCATGTTTCAATGGCAATTTCTAAATTCTAAATTATGCCAATCAAAAAGAAAATGTAGATTAAGGATGAAAGCATCAAGAATTTTTCAGAATTAGAATGGTCATTTGTTTCAAAATATTTATTTTAATTATCTAGTTCATGGAATACTTGGCTTCACTGCACATCTCGTAATAACAATGAATAATAAAATTTATCCAGCTGTGTCACAGCTCGAGTACTTAAAATCTCATCTTAACAATAATAGTAATAACTAACTGATTAATGTTACCTCCACATTTGTATTTCATGTATGTTATCTCGGTTTCACATTTGTTAAAGAGGAATATACGTACATGATCTATCATCAAAATTATATTATATAGAGCACATATGAAGTCATTTGCCACAGAACTTATGCATGCATCTGCATCAAAAGTCACTACAATAAAATTTTAACAGAACACAAATCATAAAACACATGCATTGTATAATACCAGTTGAAAAATCATAAAACCTGCAACTCTTCTCAAAGGTTTCAACAGCTATCCAAATAAACCACAAGGTTGAAAAGCTATTATCCATATACTCCTCATCTCTTTCCTTCTTTATACCCTTAACCAAGATAAATAAGATATCCTTCGTACCTTTTTGGTCGGAAATTTGTTGCTTGAGAATAGAATGAGAGTCCAAACCCAAATCTTGGCGAGAAATATCCCCTGGAACGAGTGTCAATTTTTGTGCTACAAAGGAATTGATGTTTGGACCTAAATTTTCCTTTACCAATCTAAACAAGTCCTTGCTTATGATCTTCAACAATTAATAGTATTATTTGGAAAAGCAAGCAAGTGTAACAGACTAAGTAAGTATTAATAGTACCTCATTTTGCAAGCGATGAGTAGCAGACTTAGTTGAATTTGGTTGAAATAGCTTTTTAACATTTGGTTTATCTTCTCCACTAGAACTGTTTTTATGTTACAAAACCAAACACATAAATACATTTAGTAATATGAATGAATTATACATTGAAAGAGAGAATAATATATGTACTTTTGGCAAGAAAGTCAATGGCTCCAGTGATGAGAATGGTCTTATCCTTAACAAAATGGAGTATGCTTCCCAACTCCATTACTGAAATAGAACAGAGAGAGTGAGAAAAATGTATAACACGGCATGAAATTATGACATTGTTTTTCTTGTAATATGCATTTATGTTTGATTAAATAGCTTTTAGCCTCAAATTTAAACATGAAAATTGAAAATGCAGTTCATAATCTTCTACTAATTGAAAATGCAGTTCATAATTTGAATCCATCAACATATTTTTACCCAAAATAGTTAGTTGAGTAATTTAAAGACAATGAAACTAGCAGTGATGATATTCTAAAAACCACAAAATTAGAAAATGCAGCATCAATATTTCACTCCTTGCCAACAATCACCATTGCAAATAGACACTCAAACATTTTTATATTTTGAGCAATAATGCAAATATAATCTTAATGAAACTCTGTAGAAAGCATTTCAAATACTTAAACCAAAATCTAAATATGATTTATTACTAAAAAAATAATTCGATTTCAGCTTGATATGCCATATTCATTAGGATCAAGCAAACAAACAAAGCAAAAAGTAATAACATAGAGAGAGAATCACAAGCTTCTGAATATTCAAATCAAAATCGAAAAAATAAAGGGAGAAGACCTACCGGCGGTGACAATCTTGTGCATCTACGCGCAAGAACGATGGCGGTGCAAGCGGCGGAGGTGCGGATCTGAGGCTGAAAGACTTTGGCGACGTAGATCTGAGACGAACAAATGATGATAGCGATGCGGATCTGAGGCGGATCGGATGGAATACGAGGTCCAAGGAGTAGGATGATGGACGGCGGCTATCGGCAAAGGCAACGGTTACGGCGGTGGTGATCGGCAATAGAGGGATTGTGCGAATTAACCCAGTGGCTCTTTCTTTCTTTTTCAGTTTTTCTCTCTCTTTCGTTTGGAGATAAAAATAAAAGAAAAAAATGATAATAAAAGTTTAGCAGCAATTATCGTAATGGCCACTATAATAAATTATAAAAAATAAAACTAAAAGCAAAAAAAGATAATAATTTTTTGGCAATAGTAATAATGGCCACTATAATATATAGTAATAATGGTAAATGTATAATTGCCGCAAAAATATGAGTTAAATTAAAGAATTAGCAGCCATTAAGTTATTGCCACTAAAAGTTTGTCGCTAAAACATTTTTTTTGTAGTGTAATTTTATCATTACAAAAAATTCTAAAGGAAAAATAAAATAAAATTAAATATTATACATATGTAAAAAAGTAAAGTATATTTTTTGTTTTTGAAGTTTGCTAAAAAATTTTAAAATATTTTTAAGTTTTATTTTATTTTAATTTTGTTTTAAAAATTTTCGATTTGTATTAAATATATCTTTGATAACTAATTTTTTTAAAAAATTAGAACTAATCTAACAATAATGCATAATAAATATATTTGACTTTCTTATGTTAGAGGTTGTTCTTGTGGAGTTATTTCAGAATTGGTCATAATTTTTTTGACAAATTAGTCGTTAGAAGTAAATTTGGTGCAAATAAAAAACTTTTAAGATAAAATTAAAATAAAATAAAATTTAAAAATATTTTTAAAATTTTTAACAAATTTTATAAACACTGTGAGGGTTCAATGCTTCATTCTATGTTCTCCGCTTTCATGAGCTATCTTCTTACAAGTTTACTTGTCTTTTATTGTATAATTTGAATTAGTGAAATTTGATTTATGTTTGTCTTGAAGAGCTTATTTACTTTTAACCAAGTAGACAGAAATATCTTAGCATATAGTTGCATTTATATGTTGCATCTCATACTTTCTACCATTCCTCTTCACTCTTATATCTTCTCTTGAGCTTTGCATGAGGACATGCTAATGTTTAAGTGTGGGGAGATTTGATGCACCACTATTTTGTGGTACATTTTATACTTCATTGAGTGGATTTTATCCACTATTCTAACAATTATTCATGTAAATTGCATGTTTTACATTTTCCTTCCTGATTTTATGCTATGATTGAAAACATGTTTCTTTGGTCTTAATTTAGCTAATTTTAACCCTCTCTTATTACCATTTGATGCCTTGATATGTGTGTTAAGTATTTTTAGAGATTACAGGGCAGGAATGGCATAGAGGATGGAAAGGAAGCATGCAAAAGTGGAAGGAATACAAGAAGATGAAGGAACTGCAAAGCTGTCAACCTTGACCTCTTTGCACTCAGTCGATCATAACTTCAACTACAGAGGTCCAAATGAGGCGATTCTAGTTGCGTAGGAAAGATAACATCCGGGGATTTGCAACGATATATAATTTGTCATAGTTGTCTTGCTGTTAAGTGACGCGCACACGTGAAGCACGCGTACCCGTTCATTGTGCTGCAGACAAGCGACGCGTTCGCGTGGGCAACGCGTACGCATGACAGAGCCGTGACCTGTAGGTATCAGAAATCGCCCCCTAGCGATTTCTGGACTATTTTGACCCAGTTTTCGGCCTAGAAAACACAGAATAGAAGTTGCAGAGTGGGGGAATCAGATTCATTCATCATACATTCATTATTCACAATTTAGGTTTTAGATGTAGGTTCTAGAGAGAGAGGCTCTCTCCTCTCTCTAGGTTTTAGGATTTAGGATTTCTCTTCTTCTCTTATTGATTACTCATTGTTACTACTTTAATTTATGAATTCTTTTGTTAGATTTTGATTTCTCTTATTAATGCAATTTGAGGTATTTCATGTTTATTGTTTGTTTCTCCATTTATTGTTATTGAATCTCTTAACTTTGGTAGAGTAATTGGTGACTCTTGAGTTATCAAACTCCTTTGTGATTGATAATTGAACTTGCTAATTTATTTGAATTCCAATAACTCTAGTCTTTCCTTGAGAGTTAACTAGGACTTGAGGAATCGAATTGATTTATCCACTTGACATACCTTCATAGTTAGAGGTTGATCAAGTGGGAGTAATGAATAATTCTCCTCATAATTGATAAGGATAACTAGGATAGGACATCCAATTCTCATACCTTGCAAAGAGCTTTTCTAGTTATTAGTTTATTCTTTTTGCCATTTACTATTTTTGCTTCTTATCTCAAAAAAACCCCAAAAATATACTTTTCCATAACCAATTTTAAGCACACTTCCCTGCAATTCCTTGAGAGACGACCCGAGGTTTAAATACTTCGGTTATCAATTTTATTAGGGGTTTGTTACTTGTGACAACCAAGTTTTTGTACGAAAGGATTCTTTGTTGGTTTAGACGTTATACTTTCAACGAGAACTAATTTGTAAATTTCTAGACCGCACAAAAGTCCGTTCGTCAACCTTATATCTTATATATTTGGCACCGTTACTGTTCATACCCTGACCCGAGCACTAGGCCCGAGTCGGCAAAAGGTAAAAGGGCCGACCTCAAGGAGAGCTCTCTCGCCTCTGCCGATATCTTCCAATAAGGGCGGACGACCATCAAAAGGCCCAAAGAGGCCCAATACAGCAAGGCCACCACCCACTAGAAGGCGGTTACCAAAAAGATAAGATCCTACCAATGGATATAAGATAAGATAAAGATCCTCCCCTCCAAAGGAGGTCATCAATCTCTACAATAAATACACTGGAGCCTCCAGGTATAACTCATACTCTAATCCTACAAAAGACTTGCCTAAAGCCCTTGCTAACTTAAGCATTAGAGTCTCTTGCAGGTACCACCACCCAACCCCCACGAGGAGCTCGGATAGACGACACCTCTACACTAGTAGATCGGAGATTGACACCCGAAGAAGACCCAGATCTCACGTCCGGTCCAAACTCAAAGTTTCAGATAACCTTCGGAACATTGGTGCCGCAGTCGGGGACCCTGGAAGTCATCCCACACCATGGCAGACAACTAACCAGAGGACGGCCACATCGCATCCGAATCAAGGGATGGAGCACGGAAAGAAGACCACAACACTGCACTACCCCCACCAGGCCACGATAGAACCAAAGAAAACCCACTCAGACACAAGACATTCTGAAAAACAAAAACACCCCCATACTATAGACATACTGAACGTGGTGCACGAGCAGCAAGATCGTCTAAAGCAGCTCAAGCGCGAGCATCTTTTCTATCCTTTCCTAGTGAATTTGTAATTGAATCATTAAGTTTAATCAAGATTTAAATATCTTTTAGGCACTATGGATGGTACTTTGAGTTGTGTACAATTCTGTTTATATCAAGTAGCATTCGGATGGATTTGATGGAGTTTCTATAGAAAAAGAGAAGAAAGTGAATGATGTTGTCAACTCTGACCTCCTTGCACTCCAACTGAAATAACTTGAGTTACAAAGGTCCAATTGACGTGATTCTAGTGGCATTAGAAAGCTAACTTTCAGAGCTTTCCAGTGATGTATGATAGTGCACACTTCTTCTCTAGCACACTCAGCCATATTGGCTCCTAACTTGGCTTTTTCCAAGTTAGGCGCCAGAAGAAGAACAAAGCCTCCAATCGCTGCTACCAGGGTGGCGCCTAACTTTAGGATTCTGAAGTTAGGTGCTAGTGATCATCCCAGCATCCAAGCCATGCTATAAAAGTGGTGCCTAACTTGGGTCTCCCAAGTTAGGTGCTAACCCAATGAATCAAAGTGGTCCCATTCGTTCAAGGAGTAGCATGTGAAGATCTTTATTAATTTTTTTATTAAACTTTATTTTATATAAAAATAGAAAAAGATATTATTTAGTTTTAGAAAATATATTTTACATTATTTAGGATTAGATATAAAAGGGGAAAAGAATCAGCCCTTCAGACTCTCTTATCTTCTCTCTGACCTCATTCCGCACTTTACAGTTTTTCAGAATCCTTGTTTTCTCTTTGTGCCATGAGCAACTAAGCCACCACTATTAAGGTTAGGAGCTCTATTTATTGTATGGATTGATAATATTACTCTTCTATTTTAATTCATGTATTGATTTCAATTTCAAGAATTTGTTTTCGTTCTTCATCTTATGAATCTGGGTGGAACGGAAGTATGATCCTTATTCTATTTGAGTTCTTGTAAACGTTGGAAAAGCAATTTACTTGAACAACAACTTGAAAAAAATTTCTCCTAAATTTCTAATTATCTGGACTTAACGGAATACATGACATATAATCCTCTTATATTCGGATAATTAGGATTTTTGTGGCACATAAACTAGTTTTGAACTTAACCCTCTAATCGGAATCAAGTGACCAAGGAATTGGCGGTTGACGAAGGTTGGAGGAGACTAAAAAGGTCTAAGGAATTAGAGTTTAGTCACATATAATTTTCCATGAATTAAATCTTGCATGATTAAAGTAGTTGATAAGAAAAGTTAATCCGGAAAATAAACATCTTTGGAACCTTAACTGTTTTACTCATATATTTCACAACCCATTTACTGCTTGCTTTCTGATTCTCTGAATTTACTGTTTAATGCAATTGAGATCCAAACACTCTTTTCTGTTTGTCTAATTAAGTAAATCATTCAATCATTGTTGTTTAGTCCATCAATCCTCGTGGGATCGACCCTCATTCACTTGAGGTACTACTTGGTACGACCTAGTGCACTTGCCGGCTAGTTTGTGGGTTATAAATTCTGCACCAGCCCGCACCACACGAACAGACCGCAAGACTAGCCCCTCCAAAGATCAAGACCCATTCACAAAGAAATCATGAAAGCAAAGGTCCACAAGAATTTCAAGCCTTCCAACATAGATCTCTATGACGGGTCGTCCGACCCAATGCACCACCTTAGCAACTTTAGGAGCCGGATACACCTCACCGAGGCCTTTGACGCAACCCGTTGCAAAGCTTTTCCAACTACCTTCACCAAGACAACTATAAGGTGGTTTGACAGCCCACTCCCAAGGTCAATTACCAGCTTTGACGACCTCGCCAAGAAATTCCTGGCCAAGTTCTCCATTCAAAAGGACAAAACCAAGCACGCCACAAATCTACTAGGAATCAAGCAAAGAGACTGGAAAAGTCTTCGACAATACATGGAAATATTTAATAAATCATGCCTGGAAATTCAAAACCTCCCTACTGAAGTAGCCATTATGGGACTGATCAATGGCCTAAGAGAAGGACCCTTCAGTCAGTCCATATCTGAAAGACACCCCACCTCCTTGAACGAGGTGCAGGAGTGAGCAAAGAAGTACATTAACATGGAAGAGAACTCCCGATTAGGGGAGACCTCCAAAACTAATTTCCCCTACCCCTCCCGAGATAGAGACAGAGAATCAAAAAATAAGGAAGAACCAAGCATAGAGAAACCTAGAAAGTACCACAACTACACCCCCTCCAGATATCCCTAGTAGATGTCTACAGGGAAATATGTCACACAGAGAAAATCCCACCACCCCGTCTGATCAAACACAAAAATGGAGGAAGTCTGACGGAGTACTGCAAATACCACAAACTCTACAGACACCCTACCAATGAATGTTATGACTTGAAAAATGTCATAGAGAAGTTGGCCAGGGAAGGACGATTGGACCAATATCTAGCGACAGAACAGAGGACCCAAGAAAAAGAAGAAGGGATGAAGAGGGAGGCTGGACAAAACAGCCTTCTCACACTCGGGAGAGGCATATCCACATGATCAATGGAGGATTCACAGGAGATGGGATCTCAAAGTTGTCCCACAAAAAGCATCTTAAGGAGATATACCACGTTGGGGAGGAGAGTCAGCCATCTGACCTCCCTACGATCTCTTTTACCAAGGAAGACACCATAGGTATAGCCCTAGGATATGACGACCCAGTGGTAATCACCATCATATTGGCAAACACCAACCTCCATCGAACTCTGGTTGACCAGGAGAGTTCGGCCGACATCCTATTTAAGCCTGCTTTCGACAAGCTCAGGCTCGAGGAAAAAGAGCTAAAAGCATATCCTAATAGCTTATTCAGATTAGGAGACACCCCGCTCCAGCCCCTAGGGTACATCTCACTACACACCACCTTCAAGAAGGGAATCCGGTCAAGAACACTAAGCATCGACTACATTGTAGTCGACGTGTACTCATCGTATAACGCCCTCATAGGGCGAACAACTTTAAATTGACTTACTGTGGTTGTCTATACTCTACACTTATGTATGAAATTACTGGCCACAGAAGGCATAGCCACCATAAAAGGGGATCAGAAGCTTGCAAGACGATGCTACAATGAAAGTTTAAGCCTGAAAGGTGGCCCCGGAGGGAAGGAGGTTAACACCATCGAACTCGGAGGAGCCCGAGTTCACGAGGAATTACGTCTTCAGCCTAAAGGCGAAATTGAGGAAGTCTAAATCAGAGACACTCCCAAAAAGACAACAAGCATAAGAGAAAACCTAAAGGGAGACTTGAAAGAACAACTCATTAAACTCCTAAGGGAAAACTTTGACCTCTTCGCCTAGAAGGCCGCTGACATGCCTGGCATAGATCCCGGCTTGATGTGCCACAAACTGCCTGTATACCCCAGATCCCGACCAGTACAGCAAAAGCGTAGAAAGCTCAGTCCGAAAAGGCCGTAAGTCATGGAGGAGCAAGTACAAGCCTTGCTAAAGGCAAGATTCATAAGAAATGTCAGATACCCACTTTGGCTAGTCAACATCATACTCGTATAAAAGCCAAACGAAAAGTGAAGAATGTTCGTCGACTACACCGACCTCAACAAAGCCTGCCCAAAAGACCCCTATCCTCACCCAAGCATCGACACTTTAGTCGATGCATCCTCAGGTAACAAATACCTCTCCTTCATGGACGCCTACTCGAGATACAATCAGATACCAATGCACAAACCCGATCAAGAAAAAACCTCATTCCTAACCCCGAAGGCGAACTACTGCTACGTAGTAATGCCATTCGAGCTGAAGAACGCAGGAGTCACATATCAGAGGTTGATGAAGGAAAGTGATTAAGGAACTCAAATAGAACTATCCCTAAAGTTTGAGTTCCCCGCTTCAAACAACCAAGAAGAATACAAAGCCTTGCTGGCTGGCTTAAAGCTGGCTAAAAAGGTCGGGGCACGTGACTCACCATCTGCAGTGACTCGCAGGTAGTTACCTCACAGATAGATGGAAGCTACCAAGCAAAAGACCCTACCATGAAGAAATATCTGGACAAAACCAAGGAGCAGCTCGAGAGCTTTAGTGAATATGAGGTCCAACACATACCCCAAGAACAAAATGTCCGAGTTGACGCCCTCTCAAAGCTAGCTAGCACCAAGCCAGGGGGCAATAATAGAATCCTCATCCAAGAAACCTTACAATGCCCATGAATCTCAAAAGAAGAGAAGATGTTTAATATATCGGACCGAGAACACAGGTGGATGACCCCTATAATCAACTACCTCAAGTTCGAAACCCTCCCCATGGAAAGGAAAGACGTTAAAAGGCTCATAAGGGAGGTGCAACACTACATTCTAGTTCAGGACGTCCTATACAGAAGAAGGATCTCAACACCCCTCCTAAAATGCGACCCAAGCTCTGACACAAAGGAAGTCCTGGAGGATGTTCATAGTGGCATGTGTGGTAATCACCTAGAAGCTCGGGCACTATCCAAAAAAGTTATCTGAGTTGGCTTCTACTGGCCGACCTTGCAAAAGGAAGTGGCCGAGTTCGTAAAAACATGCCCTCCATGCCAAAAGCACGCCAATTTCCACATAGCCATACATGGAGAGCTCATCAGCGTCACCTCACATTGGCCGTTCGCAAAATGGGGACTCGACCTCTTCGGGCGATCCCCCAAAGATCAGGCTAAGTCAAATTTCTTATAGTGGGAGTAGACTATTTCACAAAGTGGATTGAAGTAGAACCCTTAGCCACCGTCACTGCCCAGGAAATTCGAAAGTTCCTATACAGAAATATTGTCACAATGTTTGGGGTTCCCTACTCCATCACCATGGATAATGGAACTCAATTCATCAATACGGGTTTCAAAAACCTAGTGGCCGACTTGAAAATCAGGCGCCAGTTCACCTTTGTGGAACACCCACAGGCCAACGGACAGACGAGGCGGCAAATAAGGTCATATTGGCTGGGCTAAAATATCGACTACAGGATGCAAAGGGAGCTTGGGTTGAAGAGCTCCCCTAAGTCCTATGGGCATATCGGATAAGGCCCCATTGCACCACAAGTGAATTGCCTTTTCGACTGGCCTACAGAATGGAGGCAATGATTCCTATCAAAATAGATGAAGGATCCCCTTGGGTCATGTTCTACAACGAGGAAGTAAACCCCCAAGCACAAAAGGAGAAGCTCGACCTGCTTCCAGAAGTTCGAGAAAGATCTCGGATTAGGGAGGAACCGTCGAATAGCTCTAAGGCACAACAAAAAGGTAATCCAAAGAAGTTTCACCGCCAACGATCTCATCCTCATCCGAAACGACATGGGGACACAGAAGTCAGGAGAGGGGAAGCTGGCCGCTAACTGGAAAGGTCCATACCTGGTAGTAGAAGTACTAAGGAAAGGTTACTATAAGGTGTCTGACCTAGAAGAGCAGGAGCTCCTGAGGTCCTGGCACGCCTGCAACCTAAGAAGGAACTATAGCTAAAAAGCCTTGAACCAAGGTGCACTCTTTTTCCCAGCCAAAGAGTTTTTTAATGAGGCACCAGGTCAAGGACTAAAAGGCACCCGAATCACAGGGTAACCAAGCATGTATAGAAACTTCCATCTCTTGAATTTGGTTTTAATAAAAATCGACTATTCCTCAAAATTTTCCTACCCAGGCGCATTGATTTATGCTCGAAAAAATGCAAAAATCATTGTCCGACCAGAGAAGGTTGACAAGATAAAGCGACGAGGTCCGAATTAATGTGAGAAGTTTTTAACGCAACCCGTACAAAGCGATCTGCTAACATATCAGATCAAAAACGGGGTTGCAAAAATAACTTAAAAGTTTGACAGATTGAAGTCGGATTACTAAAGGAAAACTAAAAGGAAAAGCCAACCCAACCTCGACTCCCGACCACGAAAAGGTCGGAACAAAGCCGAGAATCACAAATCGCCAAAGGGCCTACCCAAACCTAGGTAAATCCTTAAGGCGCTACCAAGAAGTCGTCCGACACGACTAAAGTGCAAAAACATGCCCCCAAAAGGTCAAGCCCGGCAACCAAAGGTAAAAAGTTCAGGAAACCGAACGTTACCCAGAAAGCCGCCAAAGTGCCTGCGCGAACCTAGGCGAAACCTCAAAGAAGCCACCTAAAAAGTTGTCAAAAACAATTAAAAGGCAAAAGGAAATCAAATTCGAAGGCTTAACCAAGTGACCAAAAGTGAAAAGTTCACCATGAACATCACTCAAAAAGTCAAGCAACTAAGACGGCAAAAGTTCCCAAAAGTTAAAACACTAACTAGAAAGTTGCCCAAAGCAACTAAAAAGTGTCTTAACTACATATTATTACAAAAAATGTTCATCAAGACCCACAAGTCGGGCCACAATGAAATATAACTTAAACTGTTCATAGAAAAAGGTCATAAAAGGTAGAGGTCACAAAGGGTCAAGCTTCTCTCCCCTGTGGCTACATCTTGAGGAGGGGGAGGGATAATCATAATTGAAACTGCCCTTATAACCCTGAGGAGTCCATATTTTCTGATATATTTTGGTTTTATTTGAGTGAATTTCATCACTTAAACCCACATTTATTCACCCAAATAGCATAAATTGAGCCTAAATGTGAAAACATGCTATTTTGTGCTTATTTTAATCACGTTTATCCCACTTTTATCCCATTCTATACCTTGATGGTTTGATGAGTGATTTCAGGTGTAATAGGTTGGAATGGCTTGATGAGAGTGGAAAGAAAGCATGGAATTGGGAGAAAACATGAAGAAATCAAAGGAGAAGCACACATTGGAGTGTGCGTGCGCACAACCTGCTGTGCGTATGCACAGGAACCACAAAGCCATGTGTGCGTACGCATAAGAAGAAAATCAGCATGTGTGCGTACGCACACACCTGTGTATACGCATAAGTCCCAGCGCGTGACCCACTTAATGCAAATCGGTGAGGGTGATTTCTGGGCCTCCAGTGCCCAATTTTAGGACTTTGTGAAGCTGATTCTTCCTATATCTAAGAGGGCCTCACTCCATGTGAAAGTGGGGGAGCAATTAGGGTTTAATTTAACATAATGTAAGTTCTTTTCTAGAGAGAGAAGCTCCCCCTTCTCTCTAGAGGGTTCTTAGTTAATTTTCCTTGTAATTTCTGTTTTTAATCATTGCTTTCATCTAGTTTCTTCTATCTTTCTTTGTTTTATTATCTTAATTTCTTTAGTTTATCTTGGTATTTTCTCTATTTTTGCTACTTTTATGTATTTGCACTCTTTGTTATTTTAATTTACATTTAATACAATTTGATGTTTCATGCCATTTATTGCTTTATGGAGTTGCTATCTTTATTTTGCAATTGGTAGTTGTAGCTTTTATTATTTCTTGTCATTTACCATGCTTTCTTTTCATGCCTACCAAGTGTTTGATAAAATGCTTGGTTGGGTTTTTGCATAGTTTTTCTCACTCTTGGTTGAGAAATTGTATGGGTTGGGTGAACTTGAGTGGTGGATGTCCATTCCACATTGTGTGAGGATTGTTAATTAATTTGGTTTTCCTTGACTCTAAGTGACCCCTTAGTGTTGACTTAGGACTTAGGAATTGAGATTAATTATCCCTAGTTGACTTATCCTCGATGTAGGGTTGACTAATTGCATGTTAAGTTACCTTCTTGCACTCTAATTTCTTGCCTCTTTCAATCAACACCCCTTATTCCCTTATAGCCAATAATGACACTTAATTGCACTCCTAGGAAAGACGACCCGAGGTTGAATGACTCTCGGTTTAAATAAGAAATATTAAACTTTGATGTTTGGGATTTAATTTGCCGGTTTGGTCTTTACTTCCAAACTAGTGCAAAATCTCATTCATCAAGTTTATTTTCTCATTTAAGAACTCCACATCAGGGCCGCTTGCCATCAACCACCACATTGTCCATGCTAAAAAGGGTGAGGTCAAGATCGGGAGCTAAGACATGAACTTAATCTCTCAAATTCTCATACATCCCAGTCATGCCATTGACCACATGGCCTTGCAACTCGGCATAGTCATCATAAGCCGATTGAAGCTTCTTCTTAAGCTCCAAGACCTCTCCATAAGTACGGGTATAACTTTCCCCAGCCCTCTTCCTCATCTCCTCCGCCAGCATAGACGCTGCCTTAGCCTTAGTGGCTCAGGATTTCTCCTACTCCAGAGATAGCTCCAGCCCAACATTCTTCACCTCTAGTTCGGCCCTTAAGCCATCAACCCTCTCAAACTCGGCCTTTGCACTCCCCAGGAAGGCACTGGTGGCATTGATCGAAGAGTTCCTAAATTCCCTCGCTAAGATGGCATTCAGGTCAGCCATCTAGATGCAATTTCAAGACATATATTGGAAATGGTTAAGGATGGAAACATCATCAGTAGAGGTGAAGGTGTGGGGAACAATGTGTTCCTCACTCCAAGCTAAACCATCGAACTCCTTATCATTGACAACAGTTGCGACAGAGGTCTTCTGCTTCTTAGGAGCTAGTCCGAGAGAAGAAGGGGAAGAAGTAGCACCTAAGCTTGCCAAAGGTGGGTCGGGAAGAACCACGCAGACGTCGGGAGTAAGAATCACTTTTCTCAGACCCTAAGGGCCCGCACCCGACTTCTTGGGAGGAAGATGAGAAGAACCCTCACCAATCACCTTCCTCTGGAGATTCTGGGCAGCCACAGTCTTCTTAGTCTTATGCAGAAACTTTATAGAGTCAGAGCTCGAAGCCATCTCTGAAAACAAGGAACATGAGAGTCATCAAAAGATACAACTAAGAAGAGAAACCAAAAGAGCAAGAGGTTGGGCACTGCCTAACTCGGATCGGAGATGGCTGGGATCCCCTAAAAACTTCTTCGTATCCAAGTGAGGAGCTCAACCCCAGTGCTCCTCCAACACACCCACAAATGCTTGCTCCACCTTGTCTAAACTCTTTAGTGTATACTAAGCTACTACTGGGTTCTGTTGCCACCAAAGGGGAAAGAAAGGCTCATCATTCTCATCCAAAAAAAAAAAGATGGACCTTATCTATAGCTCGAACCTTAAAGTAAAAGTTTTTAAAATCATGGAAAGACTAGTCAAAGATAGCAAACACCTTCCTACCCTGGTTAGCTCGGAAAGAGATCCAAGAAGCCTTCTTCTTGGTCGACCCAGCTTTGTCAAAACAAACAAATATAAAAATAGGCTAAGAGAAGGACGAACACTTAACTGCTGACACAAAAGCTGAAAAATCTTCATAAAGGTCCAGGAGTTAGGATGAAGCTGAGTAGGAGCAAGATTACAATTTCAAAGGATCTCAGTTTCAAACTCGGTAAAAGGGAGGGTAACACCCAACTTGGTAAAGAAGCAATCATAAACATAGAAGAACGGAGGCTCAGTCCAACTTAGAGGAGGAAAGCAGACTCTCTCCTCGGGATCGGGGGCGACTAGCTCATAATCCTTTTCATCCTTCCTATCCCTACAAACCCTATGGAACCTCCTAAACTTCTCACAGTATTCCCGATCCTCCACTGTCACATAATACAAAACTATAGAGTCTAACCAATCAGCTATACCAGGAAGAACTATCATAGACATTTCAACAAGGTTCTTACGAGACATATATGCTACACCTACAAACAAATAAAAGACAAAAAGCATCACTACAAGCAACTCGGCCAAAGAGAAAGGAAATCAGAAAATCCCAACGGCAACACTCAAACCAATAAAAGGGTGCCCCAATCTCGCAGCATTAGCGTCGCGACACAACGGCTCCCTTTGGAGGCAACACAGATCTAGATAAATCACAAAGATGAACATATAGAAAACCCCATTGCCCAGCACAATCAATAAAAATAAAAACTTTGAAGAAAAAACGAACACGTAAAATCACCAAAAACAAGCAAATGAACAAAAGAATATATCGTTGGAAAGCTCTGAAAGTTTTCCAATGTCGCTAGAATCACATCAATTGGACCTCTCTAGCTCATGTTACTTTGGTTTGAGTGCAAGGAGGTCAGGGTTGACAGCATCATCTACTTTCTTCCTCTTCTTCTACAGAAACTCCATCAAATCCATCCGAATGCTACCTGAAATAAACAGAATTGCACACAACTCAAAGTAGCATTCATAGTGGCTAAAAGATATTTAAATCTTGATTAAACTTAACCATTTGATTGCAAATTCACTAGAAAAAGATAGAAAAGATGCTCATGCATCACAACACCAAACTTGAATTGTTGCTTGTCCACAAGCAACCAAAACTATTGCAAACTTAGTATATGAATTTGCATGAGAAGTGAGTACTCAAGTAAGCCCATGTCTCTTCTAAAAGTGGAGTTTATACACTATAATTATGAATAGTTTTGGCATCTCACTATCCTTTGAATCAGAGGAATGTCACTGTCATTTAGAATTAGAATCTGGATAATATTATGAATTCTCTAGCCTTTTTACCTTGGGTTAACCCTTGAACACAGCAAATTTTCTTTCATTCTCTTTTCTTTGGTGCTTTGTACCTTGAGCCTAGCCGTGACTTTAAATGTTTTGTCTTAAACTTTATTTGACACGAAAACACCACAAGCACTTGACTGGTGAGGTCTCTTTTAGTTCTGATTTTTCCTTCAGTTGCTCCCAGACAGCAGTGCTCAAAACCTTTGGCATACTCTGTTAAATGCACTTGATCTCGACTCATAGTGCTTTGCCTCAAGGATTACTTGACACAATTACACCACAAGCATATGACTAGGGAAACAACTCTTTGAGCTTTTAATCATGTCTGACCTCCCTAGTCATTGATGCTCAGAGCCTTGGACCTTGCTTTTATTTTTCTTTTACTGTTTCTTTTGCTTCAAGAATTAAGCTTTTGTTTACTTCAGAGAATTCATAATAGTTCTCTAAATTCTTGTTCCTCATACATCAACATCCTTTGATTCAAATTCAAATATGCACTGTTCATATCATGCATTCAAAATCACAGATAGTACCACCATATTTAGGTAAATAAGACTACTCTTTGATATAAACTCTATTTCTCATGCAATACATCACTTCTTTTCTTTTCTTTTTTGATTCAAGCTCAGTGAGTAGTACATGAGACAATTTTTTTTACTAAAAGCAAATAACAGAATAAAACTAAATCTAAGAACTAAAAACACTAAAGATTTTGTAGGCAATCAAAACAACAAAAAAGAGATGACAACAAAATAAGACGGAAGGGAAAATGGAATGAAAGAAACTCAATCACCTCGGTTATGCTGGTAGCTGTCTCATTCCTCTGGCTGTGCTCCTCCTTGAAGAACATTCATCTCCCCATGGTGGCACTGTTGATAAGGTAAACAGAGAGCACACCCAACAATACCAAACTTAAAAGTTTGCTTGTCCCCAAGCAAAGAAAAACTCCAGGGTGTCAAAATATCCTTTTAATTGCTCCTGTTCATATTCTAATCATTCTGCATGACCAAAACACATGTAAAATAAGAAGAATTCTAAAAAAATTGAGATAAAGTAATTTAAAACAAGAACTAAAATAACTATAATGCTAAAATCAAAATAACTATAAAATTAAAACCAAAGTAACTGCAAAACCAAGGGTACTAATAGTTGGGTTGCCTCCCAACAAGCGTTTCTTTAACGTCACTAGCTTGACGGTTGATTGTTGCTTTTTCTTCCTCTTCTTCCAGTTAGTTAAGAGAAATGACTTTAGTGGACATGAGGAGAAAAATGATGCCCACCAAAAAATAACTCCCATACAACTCTCTGATTCATCAGGACCAAGGAAAGTATATTCAAGTGTTAGGGGAGAAGACTTCAATTCAAATGTGGGCAATGTATTTTTATTTTTCTTCTCAGGAGTTTGCATGCATAGAATCAAAGGGACTTGTATGGCTTCCTCTGAAATTATTGGATTGTGCAAGCATGGAGTGTGCATGGCTTCCTCCTTTGTTTGTGTATCTTCCTTCTTTGTTTGTGCATCTTCCTTCTTTGTTTTTTCATCTTTCTCTTCTTTTATGTGTGAGAGTGGAGAGTTCTCTAATCAACTGGAGTATGAACTCCATTGATTGATTTCCTCACTTTCTTTCATAGGATCTTACATTGTATCTCTTGGCAAGGAATTTGCTTGTTCTTCTTCCTGGAGCTTGATAATCAACTCCACATATTTCTCTATATTTTTGACACTCATCCTCACATCATGTATGCATTCTTTCATGAGAAGCTCAAGAGCTTATGGTTCTTGATATGAATAAGGAGATGGTGACTCTTGATATGAATAAGAAGGAGATGATGGTTCTTGATAAGAGTAAAAAGAGGATGGTTCTTAGTATGAATAGAGAGATGGTGGCTCTTGATATGGGTAGAAAGATGATGATTCTTGATATGGATAGAGAGGTGGTGGTTCTTGGTATGAATATGGAGATGGTGGTTCTTGATAGTTGAAACATGGAGCACTGAAGTTTCTTTGGTTATGACTTTGCCAACCAAAATTCGGGTAATTCCTTCATCCACAATAATAAGAATCACTCCTTGGGTGTGAGTAGTAACCCATGTGATCTCTCTCCATTATTTTTCCTTAGCACAAAATACCAAACAGAATTAAATGCACCATGTGGTAAACAGGCAAGCAAAGAAGAAAGAACAAAAGAAAAATAAAATAAAATATAAAAGAAAATGAAAATAAAAGAAAAATAAAATAAAGAAAATAAACTGGATAATTAAGAAAATAAAATAACTAATAAGAAAAAAGGAGTATAAAAGTTAAATCATAGCATGCATTCAAAATCACAGATAATACCACCATATATAGGTAAATGAGACTACTCTTTGATATAAACTCTATTTCTCATGCAATACATCACTTTTTTTTCTTTCTTTTTAGATTCAAGCTCAGTGAGTGGTACATGAGATAAATTTTTTTTACTAAAAGAAAATAACAGAATGAAACTAAATCTAAGAGCTGAAAGTACTAAAGATCATGTAGGCAACCAAAGCAACAGAAAACAGAAGACAACAAAATAAGAACAGAAGGGAAAATAGAATGAAAGGAACTCAACCACCTCAGTTATGCTGGTGGCTGTCTCATTCCTCCGGCTGAGCTCCTCCATGAAGAACATTCATCTCTCCATTGTGCCACTAATGATAAGGTAAATAGATAGCGCACCCTGCAACACCAAACTTAAAAGTTTGCTTGTCCCCAAGTAAAGAAAAACTACAGGGTGTCAAAAATTCCTTTTACTTGCTCCTGTTCCTATTCTAATCATTTTGCATGACCAAAACACATGTAAAACAAGAAGAATTCTAAAAAATGAGATAAAGTAATTTAAAACCAAAATTAAAATAACTATAATGCTAAAATCAAAGTAACTATAAAATTAAAACCAAAGTAACTACAAAAGCAAGGGTACCAGTAGTTGGGTTGCCTTCTATCAAGTGTTTCTTTAATGTCACTAGCTTGATAATTGATTGTTGCTTTTTCTTGTTCATACCCTGACCCGAGCATTAGGCCCGGGTCAGCAAAAGGTAAAGGGGCAGACCTCAAGGAGAGCCTTCTCGCCTTCGCCGACCTCTTCCAAGAGGGTCGGACGATCTTCAAAAGGCCCAAAGAGTCCCAATACAGCAAGGCCATCGCCCACTAGAAGGCGGTTACCACAAAGATAAGATCCTACCAATGGATATAAGATAAGATAAAAATCCTCCCCTCCAAAGGAGGTCATCAATCTCTACTATAAATACACTAGAGCCTCCAGGTATAACTCATACTCTGATCCTACAAAAAACCTGCCTAAAGCCCTTGCTAACTTAAGCATCAGAGTCTCTTGTAGGTACCACCACCCAACCTCCACGAGGAGCTCAGATAGGCGGCACTCCTACACCAGAAGATCAAAGATTGACACCCGAAGAAGACCCAGATCTCACCTCCGGTCTGAACTCAACATTTCAGGTAACCCTCGGAACAGTTACCATAATGAGAACCTCTGGTTCTCATACCATATGATGTTGTTTTTCAGATGCAGGTCGCAACCCATCTTGGTGAGTTTGTGAACATGGTGATAGAGCAGAGGATGGTTTCTCCTTTGTTTTATTCTACTTTATTTTTGTTGTAGTTACTCTTTTATCCTTTGTATTTATATAATTTTATTGCCTTAGAGGCTTTTGCTTTAACCTTTGAGAGATAGAAAGTAAGCCTTTTATAAAATTCTGTTGCATCTCTTGACTAGTCGGCCTAAACTCCGCAGGCTATGACTAGTTTCTTTTTGTATATTATATTTATATATATCTTGTTTACTTTAATTATTACCTTGTGTATCCTGGAGCTATCCACAAGGTTATATATGTATATATTATGTTTTGTATCTTTTTGTGCCAACGCATTCAGTTATCGTGTGTGAACGCTTCGCCCTTTGTAATTTCGTTTTATGCGACTTTGAGTTTTTATTCCTTCATCGGGCTTCTAGTATTACTACTTCTTTCTATATATATATAGTATGGTATGAGCTTTAGAACTTTCGTGACACTTTGTTATCCTTTGCTTTACGACTAGAGGTAAGGTTTAGGGTAATTAGGTGTTACAATTTGACCACTCGATACTAATCACTTCTGCAAATACTGTAGTTCTTCACACCCTAGATTATTGCATCTCGGCATTTGACTCTGTGGCTGACCTGAAGCTCTACCCCACCATCTAAGTTGTAATTCTCTTTTCCAGTGATGGAAAACGAATATTTCTCATGCATGACATCCAGATCTAATGTATGATAGTAACTTGGTACATCTGATAGCGCCAGAATCGGGTGGGAGGAGGCAAGACATAGTGCACCACTGTCTCGGCCAGCGTCTCTGGTACAAAATCCTCCTCCTCATCATCTTCAGAAGAATCACTATCGTTGCTATCCGTAACGTACTCTTTGTCGGAGTCTTTCTCACCCACCTCCATGTCTTCCATTGTACTGGGAACACGAATCAGTGGTGGTGCAAGAGGTGGGTCATCCTGCACAAATGTCGAGTGTGCAGAACCACCACCACCAACATCACCAACCTCGGCGGAAAGCTCCATTACTTGTTCCGATATGATTCTCCCAAGGATGTCGAACATGAGCCGCACATGCTTATCACCCTGGAGCCAAAATAGTTGAAATCGGAAAACTCCATTACCCAACGGTACTAGCAACCTATATCCCACCCTTCCGATCTCTCTTCTTCCTGTATCACCAAGGTTGCTCAATATCAAACTTTTCAACTCAGATAACGAACTTATGCGCGAGTGCACAATATTAACGTATTCTCACACTCAAATATCACCCCATTGTTGTTATTTATCATACGACAAGTGGGGTACACATAGACAACTAGATATCTGCTATTACTAGATATTTTTGCCTACTTTTTGTAAGAAAAACGGGAGAGAAGAAGATAATAAATGTATGTGGAGAATGTCAAGGGTAGCACATTCTTTTATAATAGTTCAAAATTTGTCTTACTATATCTCGTTTATACTGTAAATGTATTAGTTTAACATGTATCTGTAAACGAGATAAGTTTGCACGTATCTCGTTTACACTGTAAAGGAGATATACACGTGTTATATGCACATGCCTTACTCGTTTACCGTGTAAACGAGATACGCACAAGCTTATCTTGTTTACACTGTAAACGAGATAAGGCTGGGGACGGATTTTGATAATAATTTTTATAATTATTTATTTTAGTGATTAAAACATTTATTTAATTTATGAGGGCTGCTACACATACAAGTCTTTTTGGTATACAAGTTCATACAAGTTGGCACAAACCCAACAAAAATAATTCTCAATTTAGATTGTGTGTAAACACGCGCTTTCCTAACTCTTGAATAGCATAAACAGTTCTTCTTCTTCAATCAAAACCACAATGCTCAAAATTCAAACAAGGATCAAAATCTCTTAAAATTCTCACTAAAAGTGAAGGAAGTTGCGAAGCTGAATTCAAAAAGAATTATGAGAAAATGAAATAAGAAGATGAAGAAGAAGAAGCATCAGAAGATGAGGAGAAGGAAGCGGAAGAGTTTTGAATTATGCAAAACTTATCAGCACACATACACCAAAAATTTTTAAATAATACACTTAAATATCTTCGTGTTACACCGAAATTTACTGCAACAGAAAAATGTTTCCTTTAATGCTGTTTTTTTTCTTCTTCTTTGTTTGATTTTTTTATTTTTATTCTTGTTAAGAGAGTAAAACAGGAAGAAACTTGAGAAGGTAAAACAAAAACGAAAAGATGAAATAAAAAAAGAAGAAGATGGTGATGATGATGAGAAAAAAAGAAATAGCAGAAGATGAGGAGGAGGAAGAGGAAGAGTTTTGAATTATGCAGAACTTATCGGTATAAAAACACCGAAAATTCTTAAACAATATACTTAAATATCTTCGTGTTACACCGAAATTTGCTGCAAATACAGAAAAATATTTCCTCTAATGCTATATTTTTTTTCTTCTTCCTTTTTTTCTTTATTTCTTTCTTTCTTTTAGTTGAATGAATGTAAGTTCATCCTCTTCCAAGTAATTTTGTAACATTATGTGTTTCTTCTTCTTTGGTTGATTTTTTTTGTTTTTATTCTTGTTAAGAGAGTAAAACAAGAAGAAACTTGAGAAGATAAAACAAGAAAAAAAAAGATGAATAAGAAAAAAAAGAAGAAGATGATAATGATGATGAAAAAGAAGAAAAAGCAGCAGAAGATGAGGAGGAGGGAGAAGAAGAGTTTTGAATTATGCAGAACTTATCAGCACACATACACAGAAAATTGTTAAACAATACACTTAAGGAAAAGTATAGGTAGACAATGAAAATACTAAACAATGTGAACAATGAATATATCGAATGTTCATTTCACTAGGTACGAGGATGGTTATTTTAATATTAAGATTTAAGTGTACACTTAAATATCTTCGTGTTACACCGAAATTTGCTGCAAATACAAAAAAATATTTCTTTAATGCAGAACTCTTACATTATATTCAATTTGAACCATCAACAATGAACAACAATTTTTATAAACAAAAACAATATTATTCACCTACAGAATCATAAACTACTAACGAAAACATTAACTAGAATCAAGCCAAAGTCACTTTATTGGATTTAAAACAATAGTCAACTTCGTTCTAGTTCAATTGACAATCTGAATTTGAATTATTCATTATCTTTAACAACGAGATAACTGTTCAAAATTGATTTTAGAGCTTGATTTTAAAAACATAAAGAACGAATGAAGAGAAACATAGAGAACACATAGATGGAAGAGAACATAGATCGTAAACGTTGAGAAAATTCAAAAAACGGAAATAAAATTCTTTCGAAAAAGACAGTTCTATATTCGCGCGTTAATTGAATAATGGATTAAATAATGACATGGAAAGTGAATTAGATTAAAGAGACTTGTATGGACTTATATGAAATAATAACTTATACGTAGAAAATATTTGTTAATTTATTTAAATAAAAAATCTCAAATCTAAGGGTATTACTCATAAATCATAACAATAAAAGAAACAAACAAATATCTATCCTTGTTTGCGTTTTGCATACTCGATTACTGGATGTTTGATCCGCACCAGACACCACGGATCATTCAATCCATTGTTTCTGACTGTCTCTCATTCCCATTCTCACTTGTTCCTTCCTCATTTCTAGAACTGCAATTGCTTCCATTATCATCACTTCCTCTCTCTAAATTATGGAGGGTACCCTCTTCCCCAATAGGCCAGTGTTACCAGCGCCACCAAACAAACCCACAAGGCCTTTGAAATCGAAGCCAACAACACTTCTTCCACCTCTTAACCCTCCTCCGCCGCCACCATCTCCGCCACCATCATTTCAATTGGATTCTCTTCTCCATCACTTGCAGAATCTCACTGCTGTCACTCCAACTCAGAACGACATGACCCATTTCCCTTCTTTACAGGTACTCCTTGATTCCTCTGAGAGAAAGCAACCCAATTCAGGTTCTGACCCCAGGATTGGTCAAGACCATATCTTTGATGCAAAGTTTGAATTTTTATCTGAAAAGGGTAAGTTGATGCTCAATTCGATTGTTGGGTCACCTTTGCGTCGCTTGAATGATTTTTTTGATTCTGCGAAATTTGAGTTGCTTGAAGTTGATTTGACAAGCCTGTTGAGGGCTTTGGACCTTTCTGGGAATTGGGAAAGGGCCATTTTGTTGTTTCAGTGGTTATTGTTGAATTTTGGGGATGAGAGTTTGAGGGTGGATAACCAGCTTATTGAAATTACGGCTAAGATATTAGGGAGAGAATCGCAGCATTCGATTGCATCCAAACTGTTTGATTTAATTCCTGTTGAAGAATACTCTCTTGATATCAAGGCTTACACCACTATTCTTCATGCATATGCTCGCACTGGAAAGTATAAGCGAGCTATTTATATCTTTGAGAAGATGAAGGAGAGTGGTCTTGATCCTAGTTTGGTCACTTACAATGTTATGCTTGATGTTTATGGCAAGATGGGTCGTTCCTGGAGTAAAATCTTGGGCCTATTGGATGAGATGAGAGACAAAGGGCTCGAGTTCGATGAGTTTACGTGCAGCACTGTGATCTCTGCTTGTGGGAGAGAGGGCATGCTAGAGGAAGCAAGGAAATTTTTCGCTGAAATAAAATCCAATGGCTATAAACCGGGAACTGTTACTTATAATTCGCTGCTGCAGGTGTTTGGAAAGGCTGGAGTTTATGCAGAGGCGTTGAGCATCTTAAAGGAAATGGAGGATAACAATTGCCCACCTGATGCTGTCACTTACAATGAGCTTGTGGCAGCATATGTAAGAGCTGGGTTTCTTGATGAAGGTGCCGGTGTCATAGATACAATGACCAGTGGAGGAGTAATGCCAAATGCTGTTACTTACACAACCATTATAAATGCATATGGTAAGGCAGGGAATGAAGACAAGGCGTTAAAGTTGTTCGCCCAAATGAAGGAGTCGGGTTGTGTCCCTAATGTGTGCACATACAATGCGGTTCTTGCAATGCTAGGAAAAAAGATGAGATCAAAAGACATGATTAAGGTTTTCTGTGACATGAAGTTGAACAGATGTGCTCCTAATCGTGCTACGTGGAACACCATGCTTGCTGTGTGTGGTGATAAGGGTAAGCACAATTATGTCAACCAGGTTCTAAGAGAAATGAAGAACTGCGGATTTGAGCCTGATAAAGACACATTCAATACGTTAATTAGTGCATATGGTAGGTGTGGATCCGAAGTTGATGCTGCAAAAATGTATGGGGAAATGATTAAAGCTGGCTTTACTCCATGCGTAACAACTTATAATTCTCTTCTAAATGCTCTTGCAAGGCGAGGTGATTGGAAAGCAGCTGAATCTGTCATTCAGGACATGGCGAAGAAGGGCTTTAAGCCTAATGAAACCTCATACTCGCTTTTGCTTCATTGTTATTCCAAGAATGGGAACATCAAGGGCATAGAGAAAGTTGAGAAAGAAATCTACAATGGCCAGGTATTTCCCAGTTGGATGCTTTCAAGAACACTTGTCATAGCATATTCCAAGTGCAGGCACCTTAAGGGAATGGAAAGGACGTTTCAGCAACTGCAAAAGAATGGATACAAGCCTGATTTGGTCATAGTTAATGCCATGCTCTCTATGTTTGTTCGAAACAAGTTGTACGATAAGGCGCATGAAATGGTGCATTTTGTTCATGAAATCGGACTGCAGCCGAATCTTGTTACCTATAATAGCTTGATGGACTTGCATGCCCGAGAGGGCGAGTGTTGGAAAGCCGAAGAATTGCTCAAAGGAATCCAAAGCTCGGGTCATAAGCCGGATGTTGTGTCTTATAACACTGTCATTAAGGGGTTCTGCAAGCAAGGGCTCATGCAGGAGGCTATTAGAGTCCATTCGGAGATGACCGCTAACGGAATTCGACCGTGCATCTTCACATACAACACATTTTTGGCAGGCTATTCAGGGCAGGGGTTGTTCAAGGAAGCAGAAGAGGTGATTATGTATATGATTGAACACAATTGCAGGCCAAATGAGATGAGTTACAAGATTGTTGTTGATGCTTATTGTAAAGCAAAGAAATATAAAGAAGCAGTGATCTTTGTGTCAGAGATTAAGCAGTTTGATGACTCTTTTGATGACCAATCTGTGAAAAGGCTATCTTCTTACATTTGGGAGATTTCAGGGTCTTGACTTTGTCAATTTTCCCTCTCAAATTTTTTTTTATTTTTTAACACAGTTCAAATTCTAGCCTGTTGGCAACTCCTTTTGTACTATAAACTTAATTAATAATAATTACATTAGTCATTAGTCCATAAAAAATAAGGCATGTTGTGCTTTACATGTACATTGAATCTATTGCAAGTATATGAGGACGAACAAAAAATGGAGATAAACATAAGATTAAAAATAGTTGTATTCTGCTATATTGTACCCAATTTTAGATGAACAGAAAATTAGACAAATTTTATTTTAAAAAAGGAATTCTTTTACCTCTTTTTGTATTTGTTTCCTTCGAGGCGTAGGTGAATAAGTTCAGTTTGCTTTCTCATGTTTGTTTGGTGAATGCTGATGCAGGCCATGCAGTGAGCAGTGCTGCACCAACTGCACCATCAACATCAATTATGAGAGGGTGTCTAACAATACTGGTAAAGTCTTCAATTTTGTTGGATATCAAAGTGAGAGAGACGGATGTGCCACTTGATCACGATGCTAAGGTAGTTTCTGAAACAAAATGGCAATCTTAACGTTGACAGAAAAAAAAAATATGAAAAACTGAAATCAAAGTAGTCTGAGTTTCGTAAGTGATAAGTTTGTCTTCGGGGAGACAAGTTCATACCTTTCAAATTTTAGGTATATGTACAGAACTACAAGATTTTGGGAGAACTATCACTTCAAAAGTTAGTTTATATGGTAAGAGAGTCTAAAGTCTTATAAAATTCTTTTTTTAAGTATTGGGCCCTGATGTATAATTCTTTTTTAGGTGTTAGGTCCTACAAGACTCATAACATAGCATCGCCTTTAAGAGCCGGCATTCTAACGGCACCATTCTGCAATACTTCACTTGGTCTTTTACTGGTCAAAATTCTTCGTAGGTAGTCTTTTCTAGTTGACCGACTCTCAATGAGAGTGCCAATGTAATAAACTACAAGACCTTAAAAAAATATCACTACAAAAGCTAGTTCATATGGTGGAAGAGTCCAAAGCCTTACAAAACTCTTTGTCAAGTGTTTATCCACGATATGAGACTCTTAGATAATTCTATGAGATTCATTACCGTTTATATTTTTTCTGAAAGAGAGGAGAGGTATGTGTTAACTTAAAAAACTAATGTAATATGATTTAGAGTAGGGGTGGCAACGGGGCGGGTAGGGGCGGGTTTTTGCTCTACTCGACCCCACTCCACCGTACAACAACTCGCATAAAACTCGTCCCACTTTTACCCGCGCGTAGTAAAATGTTGAACTTTAACCCGACTCTGCGAGTACCCGCCCTACCCCTACGTGCCCCTATAATTATTAAAATCCAATAAATTAAATTAAATTTCAAAATTTATATAACCATCATCACATAAATAATATAAATTAAACTAAAAATGCCCTGCCCCTCCCAAAAACCCGTCCCGCTAAAAACCCGCCCCGATGCGGGGTGGGTACCCGCGGGTTCGGGTCGTATTCCCTAATTTAGAGAGATGATGAATAAAAAATTATTTTTATGATGAGTCTTAATTAAGTTTTTAAAATATTACTAATAGGTCAAAAGGACAAATAGGTCCTTCACTTTTTGGTACACAAACATTTAAGTACTTGAGCATTTAAAAATACATTTAAGTCCTTAACTTTTTCAAAATCTGGACATATTGATCACTCATGTTCACTTGGATCTGTCAGACTTAACGAAAAAATCAGACATGACTCATGTTATACTGACCTGGTTGATAGAGATGCACACGTGAGAGAGTTTTTAAAATTGGACAAATTAAACTCAGAGATTGATATGTCAAGATTTTGAAGAGGTCAGAAACTTAAATGTATTTTTAAATCCTCAGAGACTTAAATGTCTGTGTACCAAAAAATTAGGGATTAATTTGTCTTTTTCTCCAATTTTTTTTTAAAAAAGGACCACATAAATTTATGATACCACCAACACAAATATAAAAAATATATAGATTATTTAGGGAAATATTTTAAATAAACTACCAAAATTTTGAACAAATAACATAACATGAAAACGAGAAAAAGATAAAAAAATATATATTGAGATAAAAAAAAAAGAAAAAAAATAGGTCAAAAGAAAAAAAAGAGAACACTCATGATAGAAAAATGACTTATTTATATAATACTCTTCTATAATCTATACTTTAATCTTTACGAGTTGCATAATGCACCATTTATTTTTAAACCGTGACCATGGTAATATACTAAGAGGGCAACTTACTCGCGGATAGAGATGACAAATAGAGAAATCATCCCGTCTCGTCCAGCCAAAAACCCTCTTTTTGACGGGCTGGCCCATCCTGCCCCATTTAAGGAGGCAGTTCTAAAATCTTTTCTCGCCTTGTCTAATGACAGGTTGGTGGACTTGGTCTACTAAATCTCTTTCTTTTACTATTAAATGTTAAAAAATGTATATAATTTCATAATCATTTCGATAAATTTATAATTTCTAAAGACCCTTAGATGGAGTTTAGATCCGCGACGGATTAGTCCTTGATCTATTGGGTTGGAGGATACCGTGGGCAACAAAAAAAAAGATATAAAAAAATTATAATTTCTAAATTTACAAACATTAAAGTCTTTATAATTATAAATATGTAATACACATAATCATAAACTAAGTTTTTTGCAAAAATGCTCCTGGTAAAAAAAGGCACTAGGCCCGCAAGAGAAGCCCCCGCCCTGCCAAAGCCCACGGCTTAAGCAGTGTGAGTTAGACGGACTTTTTAAGTATGGCGGTCTCATATTTTCAGCCCGGTTTGCCTTTTTTGGCGGGTTACGTAGTCCACCCCGACGGGTTTACGCCTGTTGTCACCCTACCCGCGCCGCGGATGTTGTAACACCCTATCACAGAGAGCTTTATGCCTAGGACGTAAATCAAAAGTAGTGAGATGCTATAACCTCTAAAGCAAAAATACGTAAATAGATTTATATGAAAAATAGTTTAACTAGGAGCCTTAGAAGAAAGGATGATCAAAACAAGACTGAAAAGGCGTCACACTCGAAAGGCGATAGGATAGACGGCTTATACAGAGATATATAATATATATAACTCAAAAATAAACCAAAAGATAAACATAATTCCTATTTCTCCAAGTCAACTTCTAAGAGGACAAAATACGAAATTCAAGGTGGAGAATCTATTACATATAAAAAAATAAATCAAATACAACCACCAAGTTTCAAGATAGTTCTTCGCTTCCAAGAGTCTCCAGAATGCTCAGTGTGGTGCTTCGCGTCCTGCGTCTGAATACAGTAACATATGTATGGAATAAGAACCGGAGGTTCTTAGCATGGTAATGGTGCCCACATAAATAAGATATAAGGTCGTGGAAATCCAGAGACAATCCTAGAACTCCGACATTCAAATTTTAAAACTTAGAGAATAAGCCAAACTAGATTTTGGGTATATAATCTAAGGTTTTCAAGTTTATAACTTAAATCCTAACTTAACCCTTTGAATCCTGCTTCCTCCAATCCTTCAAAACAGCCGTGAAATAACCCTCGTCACTCCTCCACCAGATAAAGGGCATCTCAGTTGCACAGACAAATAATACAGACAAAGAAATCACAGATAGAATGCCGTTACAGCAGATAGAGCATATAGCAATTAAGCAGAGATAATCAAATAGGCAAACCCAATTATGGCACATCCAAATAAAATAAACAAATGCATATGATGTATGCATGTCCTATAGCTAATGAGCTAATTTGTCGATTATACAGCCAACCCGATTTGTCCGGTAGCTAACCCGTGCATTATCTCTCTATTGCGCACAAATAACTCAGCAAATCGGCTGTCCATTAGAGGGAGAGTGACCTGTCACCATTAGAGAAAATATGTGCCCTGTCACCATTAGATGGAATAGGTGCTCTGTCACCATTAGAGGGAATAGATTCCCTGTCACCCTTACAACCAGAGAGAAAACACAAGCATACTTATCATCAATCATCCTCTCATTCACCGTTACCCATGCCTCATTAATTCAGTTAATACTTTGAAAAACCCTTCCAAGTATCCTCCTCAATTTATTTAACATACTCATCCTCATTCCAAGGTATAAAGGCTCACTAACAGACCTAAAACAAGTGTAAAAGAGGTTTGGAAAGTTAGAGGATTGGTTAAACATTCAAAATTCTCATTTTTTTTGGCTAAAACAGGGAGCTCGCGTACGTGGGACTATGTTCCCGTACGCGAGAATTCAAAACAAGGAGAGTGCTCGCATCGCGTGCGTACTCTCGCGTACGCGAGCTTTCAAAATTGGGTTCCGCGTACGTAAGATTACAAAATAGTGAGCATAGCTCGCGTCATGCATGCAGGTCGTGTACGCGAGAGTCCTTTTTTCCTCAAAATCTGTTAAGTTTGCAGAAAACCATATTTTAGCATCAAACTTTGCATGGGCATAACTTTCTCGTTTTAAATATTTTTCAACCATTCTTTGAACGACATAAACTTTACGGATCCAATTTTCATTTGAAATAAGTTTCACATAAATTGGGTGTCTGGAAGTCGAGTTATGACTCGATGAAGTTGGTCAAAAATTCACTTTTACCAAAAATACCAAAACCTCTATTCTTTCCAAATTCTCAATTTCAAATCCAAGTTCTTTTAATATAAACAACACCAAAACAGCCCCAAAGTCATATACACCCATTTCCACACACTTCTCGAGTTAAGCCTCAAAGTGGTCTTTGAAGTTACACTCGAGTCTCATAGTAGTCCCTAAACTTAATAGTTACCCATATTCGTCCCTGAAGTTACACTCCGGAACTTAAACTCGTCCTTTCGGCACATTTTGTCCATCTGACACTACCAAAAAGCTAAGTTTGACTCCTTCATGACATGCTAGCAAAACAGAAATGACATAGTATTTGCTGTGTCACCAAAATGATGTAAAACGACATAGTTTTACGCTCAAAACCTCCCTCCCTCAACATTACACTAACGTATTGTCTCCTCCTCTCAAAACATAACATAAATAGAGGTCTCTTCTTCTCTGCTACACTCATCAATGGTGTCTGTGTGATTGTAGTAACCGCAGCGATTTCCGTCGAAAACCAGGCTCTGGAGGATCGGTTTCATCATCTGCATCAGACAGAGAGTTGTGAAGGCTAGTTTCTTTGAAACAGATAAGCAAAAAAAAAAATTTATATGGTAAAGCTCTATTTTTTGATATTGTTGTTAGTTTAATATTTACAATAGTTAAAAACATTTTCTTCGAGTGTAATGTGTGGGTGTGCATGCTTGTGTTTTGTGCTAGTTGCTAGGGTTTGATCAGAACTAGTTTTCTTAGTGCTTAGGCCAATAAAATTATAGACTAGGTTTTTGTTAATAAGAAAACTTATTTTTTATGTGTTAGGGTTTACTGTATTTACAGTTGACAACAGGGTTTTTAGTTTTAGTTGTGGAGTTTCCAATTTGGTAATGTGGTTGAAGATAATGAGTCTGATCAATCAATTTTTTTAAATTGCAGATGGATGATCCTTTGATTACCATCATATTTCACCATGGAGGGTCATTTATCACAGAGGTTGATGAAAGTATGTCTTACAACGGTGGAGAGATTTCTGAGTTGCTGGAAGTTGATATAGATACATTGGATGTCTTTTTTGTCCGAGATTACCACAAGAATATTGGATATGACAACGTGACTCAATCTTGATTGTTGGTGCCTAATAGGCCTTTACAAACTGGTCTAAGATCTATAACAGATTATAAGAAGCTCATGGAGATGTATTATCTTACTCAGAAGAGCAAGGGGGTTATTCATGTGTACTACGAACATGGAGTCTCTGAACCTTTGTATAGTGAGGAAGTAGAACCAGTGTCATCTAAAGGCAAGGAGTTGATGGTGATACAAAACTTCATCCCCACCCCAAACCCCAATACCAATATCACAACCAAACAAATTTCCACCACAACACCATCTACTCCAGCTTCTGAACCAAATGACACCACTATTCCTACCCAAAAAATAGTCTGTACAACAAAGTCTACTGATAACTTGTCTCTAGGACCAAAACAAAACATCCCACTTACTTCAATTTCTATTGGTAAACTAAACTTACTAGAAAAAATACACCCCAACCCACTGTAATTCTTAGATCTAAGCCCAATCCACCATAAAAAATAATGGCCCAACTCAGTAAAACTAAGCCCAACATCCCACCAAAAAGAATGGCCCAATCCACTGTAATTCTTAAATCATGGTCTAAATTGAATGAAACCAAAAAGTCTGATGTACCAAAGAGAGACTCTAAGAATGTAAAAACTGTTGCACCATATGGAAGGAGGTCACTAACAAGAGCAGCTACTACTGAAACTATTGGAAGATCAATTGCTAAGGAAAAATAGCCTCAAATAGTTTTTGTGGCTTTGTCTAACTCAAATGAGTCCTCAGATAGCCATGATAGTGATGATAGTGTAGATGATGAATCATATCGGCCTGGTGGTGATGAGGTGTCTAGTGAGGAAGACGTGGCTATGGAGAGATCCACATGAAAGAAGATTAGTGTGAAACTGAAACTAAGATAGATAAGAAACTTACTAAACAAAAGAGAGCTGTTATGGTTGAGGGTGATGGTCCTGTGTGTGTAGACTCAAAGTCTGAGGATGATGAACTTTTTATTTCTGAGTTTGGATCAATGGAACCATATCATGATGCCCAAGATGAAGCTTATCATGAATCTGATGGTGGAGACTCATGGCACTCATGGCACTCGAAAGAATTGAAGACTCTTCCAAATTCTGAGGATGAGTTGGAGGAGATTGATTCAGATGAGGTCTTCTCTGTGTTCAGAGAAAGAGGAAGGTTAGGAGAGCCTAAGCTTGATGTTGGAATGACATTCACTACAAAGATGGAGTTCAAAGAGGCTATTTGTAAATATTGCATAAAGGAGGGGTAGAAGGATTTGGTTTAAGAAGAACGATAATGTAAGGATGAGAACTATGTGTAAGGATGAGAGCTATGGTTGGCAAGTGTATGCTTCTAATATAACTGAGAACAATTACTGGCAGATCAAGACGTTCATAGATGACCATACCTGTACAAGAGAGACTAAAAACAGACTGGCTAATAGGGAGTGGCTAGCCTGTAAATTGGTGAAAAAGCTAAGAAAATATCCTAATCTAAGACACTCTGAGGCTGCATAATATTTTAAGACAAAATGTGATTTGAATCTAAACAAGTCTTCACTGACTAAGGCTTTAGGAGATGCTAGAACTATTATGTATGGTGATGCTGCTGCCTAATATGGGATGGTGAGGGATTATGGGCTGACACTACTGAAGAGTAATCCAGGCTCCACTGTCACAGTTGGTATTATACCTTAACCCAACCCTGATGATGATCCAATCTTTGAGAAGATGTACATTTATTTGGATGCGTGTAAAAAAGAATTTCTAGCTAGTTGCAGACCTCTTATAGGTTTGGATGAAGCTTTTCTGAAGACCCAGCATGGTAGTTAGATCCTGTCCGCTATTGGCCAAGATGAAAATAACCATATATATTTGATTGCCTATGCAATGTCCTTGTTGAAAACACTGAAAACTAGAGGTAGTTTTTGGAATTACTTCATCAAGATTTGGGGAATTATAAGCAAAATAAGCTGTATTTTATATCAGATATGCAGAAGGTATGTAATTAAGTTTATTGATTGTGTATTGCTAGTACCTGACTCATTGATTGTCTTTATTAATTATTATATGACTGGTGTGTGATTAGTCTATTGTGTGGAAGTGGGAAGAAAGCAGCAACTGACATTGTAACATTTTTGCTGTGTAATTTTGAGTTATTTTGTATTAATAAGTATTGTAAGAACCAGAGTTTTTCTATAAAACCGTTTTAATAAAAATAATAATTTTAAGTGCCCGAGGTAGATTCAAAATTTAGAAATTTTAATTTGAAAATATAAATGTGAAATTTGATTTCAATGAATTTTTTCAAGTTGGAAAATGTATCTTTTTTAAAGGTTTTTGTAAAAATTCGTTCTGGCACTTAAGCTGGCAGTACCAGCTCTAATCTATCCAGTACCACATATTTTAGAAAATAAGATTGGGCCGGGTTGGATCGGGCCAAAACTGGTCCCAAGACCCAACATATATATACTCTATTAATGAGCATTCAGCTCATTCTTGCCCTCATATGATGAAAGGGGTGCTGAAAGAGAGAAGAGAGGAAGAAGAGAGTGGCACTATTCATCCTCCGCTTCTGGGAGCCATAACTAGAGCTATGGAGCTCCGATTGACGAGTTGTTTGCGGCCACGCAAAGATCTTGTCGAGCTCTTTATTTCTATTTAAGCAAATCTGGTAATATCTCTCAACGCGTGCTCCAGTTTCCTGCCCTAGATTCTGTGCACTTTTGGATTTGGTTTTTGAGTAGATTTTGTGATTTTGTTTGATTAGGTGATCTCTAGTAGCGGGTAATTATTGGATTTTACCCCTAATCTCATTGGGTAAGGTAAGGTTTCACTAAATTCTTGTGTTTAGTTATTTTTGTGAACCTAGGCTTGATGTTTGTATGTTATACGATGTTAGTTTGAGATTTAGTGCTTTTTGGAGTTGGCTTGGCTTTTTGGAAGCTTGTTTAGACTCAAAGTGGTGGTTTGTGCATATTGAGAATCAGCCAAGCTATGGTTTCAGTTTTTTTTATGTAATATGTAATGTTTTGGACACTTAGGCTAGTTGACTTTAAGATAGGATTGAATGTTTTGGGTGTATGTTTAATTGTATGTGATTTTGATGTTTGGGGATAACTTGTATGATGGTGATGATGATATGGAGTTTTGGGATGAGGAATATATGAATTTGATGATGATTGTTGGTATTTAATGATTATGAAAGTTGATAATGAATGTGTAATTTATTGTTGTTGATGAGAGCTTGTTGATATGGTTGATGATTGATGATGAATATTGATGTTGTTGGTAATTTGAAGGTGAGTGTTGAGACTGTTGATAAATAATATGGATTATGAAGTTAGGATGATGATAAATTGATGTTTGGATTGATGAGTGTTGAAGGAGTTGATAAATTGAGATGTTAAACGTTGGATGTGGTATAGTTGAATAATGATGGGATTTATAAGTTGTGATGTGAATATTATGTTGAATTTAGCATTAGTTGAGGTGGGTATTAAATGGTTTGGATGATTGATAGTTGATATGGTTAAGAGATGTTTGGTATGGATTCATGAGTAAATTTTGGTATTGTTTTGAATAGGCTTTGATTTGGTTTTAAGTTGAGAGTTGTGGTAAGTTGAATTTTTAAGGTTTTGGTAAAAACGGATTTTTAGTGAACTTTGACGGATCATAACTTGAGTCTCAGTTTTCAAAATTTGTCAAAAATTGCTCTAAATTAAAGTTCATTGAAAACTCTTCAAATTGATATAAAGTTTGTAAAATTTGGATTTTTGTAGAGGAAGTTATGATCATTCAAAGTTTAGTGTCAAAATCTAAAATTCTGCAAAGTTGCAGAATTTTGTGATTTCTGGTATGTGCGCACGCACAGCCTTGTACGCACGCACAACCCTGTAAATTTTTAAACCTGTGCGCACGCACAGACTTGTGCATACGCACAAGCGGCGAAAGGCCTGTTGGTGAGAGCGCTAGTACGACCTGTGCGCGCACATATCCAATGGAGTTTTACAACCTGTGCGCACGCACACGTTGGAAATGTCAGTCTGTTGGGGGCGCTAGTGATGCACCACTATTTCGTGGTACATCTTGTGCTTAATTGAGTGGATTTTATCCACTAATCTCACACTTATTCATAGAAATCGCATGTTTTACATTTTCCTTCCTGATTTTGTGCTATGATTGGAAGCATATTTCTTTGGTCTTAATTTAGCTAATTTTAATCCTCTCTTATTACCATTCAATGCCTTGATATGTATGTTAAGTGTTTTCAGAGATTACAGGACAGGAATGGTTTAGAGGATGGAAAGGAAGTATGCAAAAGTGGAAGGAATACAAGAAGCTGAAGGAACTACAAAGTTGTCAGCCCTAACCTCTTTGCACTCAATTGACCATAACTTGAGCTACAGAGGTTCAAATGTGACGGTTCTGGTTGCCATAGTTGCTTTACTTTTAGGCGACACGCATGCGTAAAGCACGTGTACGCGTAGATTGTTCCGCATGACGCGTACGCGTATGCGTGACAGAGCCACGTGCTGGACGTATCAGAAATCGCTGGGGCCGATTTTTGTGCTGTTTTTGACCTAGTTTTTGGCCTAAAAAACACAGATTAGAGGCTGCAGAGTGGGAAAATCATTCATTAACTTCTCATTATTCACAATTTAGGTTTGAGATGTAGTTTTCTAGAGAGAGAGGCTAGCCTCTCCTCTCTCTAGGTTTTAGGATTTAGGATTTCTCTTAGTTTTAGGCTTATTTCTTCTACAATCCAGTTTCAATGTTTCTTTAGTTTATTTTCTCTTCTACTCTTATGTTAGATTTGATTTTCTATTTAATACAATTTGAGGCATTTCAGATTTATTGCTTCTTCTATTATTTGTTATTGATTGATGTTTGCAATTGGTTGTTTGGATTTAATATTCCTTGCTAGTTTTCTATGCTTTTGTGTTGTGCCTTCCAAGTGTTTGATAAAATGCTTGGTTGGATTCTAGAGTAGATTTTATCCTTTTGGCCTTGGTTTAGTAATTGGTGACACTTGAGTTATCAAACTCCTTTGTTGATTGATTATTGAAAGTTGCTGATTGGTTTGGATTCCACTAAAGCTAGTCTTTCCTTAGGAGTTGCCTAGGACTTGAGGAATCAAATTGATTAGTCCACTTGACTTTCCTTCATTCGTTGAGGGTTAACTAAGTGGGAGCAATGGACAATTCTAATCACAATTGATAAGGATAGCTAGGATAGGACTTTCAGTTCTCATACCTTGCCAAGAGCTTTTCTAGTTATTAGTTTATTCCATTTGCAATTTACTTTTTCTTGTTCTCTTATCCAAAACCCCTAAAACATACTTTTCCATAACCAATTATAAGCACACTCCCCTGCAATTCCTTGAGAGACGACCCAAGGTTTAAATACTTCGGTTATCAATTTTATTAGGGGTTTGTTACTTATGACAACCAAGTTTTTGTACGAAAGGATTTATGTTGGTTTAGAAACTATATTTTCAACAAGAATTTATTTGTTAAATTTTAGACCATCAAAAATCCGATCATCAGCAAGCACGCCTTGTGCGAGTGAATAGAATTGCAAAAAATTTGGTACTTGTGCGTACGTACATCCCTATGCGTACATACACTTTTTAAAAATCTCTTTGGGCGTGCGCGCGCACACCCCCTGTGCATCCGCACATGCCCCATTTTATAACTAAAATTTTGTTTTTAAACTATTTCACTTTTGCAACAAGCTTGTATACTTCTGTGACACCATTTTAAGACTATTTGGCTTACTTTCGAGTATCAGAACATGGGAAAGGTGCTAGATGTTTTAAGTTGGGTTTTACTTTGAAAAGTTAGCAAATGGAGGTTTAGGTTTCTGGTGTACTGAGGATGAGTTTGGTTGAGAGAGAAGGAAGAGTAGTGAACTTGGTGATTACTAACAGCGAATTAAGAAACTGATAAACTAATAAGTTCGGAATGGAATTAAGAACTAATGATGGTTATTGTGAGCTTGATGGATATTGAAGGAAAGTGTGCCAGGCACTATATCCTTGGAATGTTGAGATTGATAATTGAAAGTGATTTGAGATTAGAAATGGTGATGACTGGTGATGATTTGAGGTCGATGAATTTATTGGATTATATGAGAGTGTGCGGGGCCTATATCCCCGGCGTAGCAGATTTTTCTACTGCATGACTAGTGTTGTTGAGAGTGTGTAGGACTTATATTCCTGGCGTGGCAGATTGTTCTGCTGCATGATTTGTTGTGGTTATTTCCTTCTCTGCTGCATGAAGTGTGCGGGGCCTATATCCCTGACATAGTAGACTCCCTACTGCATGAGTGTATAGGACACTATATCTCTGGCGTAGTAGATTCGCTGCTGCATGAGTGTGCAGGGCACTATATCTCTGGCGTGGTAGAAAAGGCTACATCCGGGAGGATGTGTTGGGTTGGCATTTACGGACCGACAAGTGATATCACGAGCCAATAGAACAGGCATTCATCATATGCATCTCTTATGTGCTTGTTTGCTTTGATTAACTGAGTTTGCCTAATTGTATAATATGCTTACTTGCTTCTTGAATTACTTGTTATATATATATATGAATACTACCTGTGTTTTCTTTGCTTGTATTATCTGTGTTTGTCTGGTGCTGAGGAGGTTAGGTAGGTGGTGTCGATGGGATCGCATGAAGGTTAGGTTAGCGAAGGCTGTGGGATACAGCGGTGTGACTAGTTTTAGTTAGAAATCCCCTAAGTTTAGATGACCCTGCTTATGGTTTATGGTTTAGTTTATTTATTTATGTTAAGCTTGAATATCTGTTTGGTGTGAAGTTCTAGGATTGTCTTTGATGTCCCGGAACCTTACATCTTACATTATTGGGCACTGTTACCATACTGAGAACCTCTAATTCTCATTCCATACTTTGTTGTTGTTTTTCATATGCAGGTCGTAATTCACCTCGGTAAAATTGCGGACATGGTGATAGAGCAGAATATGGTTTTATGCTGGCTTATTTCTGTTTTATTCTGTTGTAGTAGTTTCTCTCACCTTTTCTGTTTTAGACTTTATGGCCTTAGAGGCTTGATTTGAGAGATAAGTTGTATAAGCTATTTTGAACTTTCAAAAACTCTGTACGTCTGTATATACTAGTTGGCTTAAACTCCGCGAGATGCAGCTAGTTCCTTATGATTATTATACTCTTATATCTATATATATTCTATTCTCTTGCATCTATACCTTGTATCTTATGCGTTAGCTTCGTGTGAATGTTTTGTGCTTTTGTAATTCTATCTTTTTAGCTTAATCTTTCATTGGGCTTCTAGAATATATTATTTCCTTCTATATGAATATGTATAAGCCTTAGAATTGTCATAACCTTTGATTAACCTTTGCCCTACGGCTAGAGGTAAGGCTTAGGGTAATTAGGGTGTTACAAGTAACCGTAAAAGTGTAATTAGTCTATTATTTGGCTGCTGTAATTAGTCTCTTATTTGGCTGCTGATTTTTTACTATTATTGGATTGTTGATAAGTGAGAAACCATTCATTACATAGTTTTTGGACTTCTTTTTATATATTGGACTGCTATTTATACATGCTAAACAATGTGCTATTTATATGGAAGAGGACTAATTCGATAAGTTTCAGTGATTGAAAAGGGACCAATTTGATGTCACTTATAAAAGTTTAAGGACAACGTAGATGTCATTATAAAAGTTAGGGACCTCTTAGATGTCATTGATGCAACTTTAGGGACTATTTTGATGCTCGATAACAAGTCTTTGACAACTATTTTTTTTATTCAATCAGGGCCTTATCCATGCAGTTAACGAGGTTTTTTCCAGATGTCTATCACAGATTCTGTGTTTGGCATTTATGGAAGAACTTCAATAAGCAATGGAAAGATCTCCAATTTAGAGGTTGATAAACTCTAATTTTGTGGTTTATCTTGTGCTTAATTTGGGAGATTTTATCAACATATCTCACATTTATTCAATGAAATAGCCTGGTTTTGTAATTCTCCCTAATTTTGTGCTTAAGTGTGAAAACTTGCTTTTTAGGTCTTTAAATTGCTAATTTTAATTTACTTTAATTCCATTCGATGATTTGATATGTTTGTTGAGTGATTTCAAGTTCATAAGGCAAAGATTGGATGGAATGAGTGAAAAGAAAAGCATGCAAAATAGAGAACTCAAGAAGAAATGAGGATTTGCAGAAATTTGCCAAGTGACGCGTATACGTGGCCCATGCTTACGCATGGGATGGATGATAAACCATTATTTTATGATTTATATTGTGTTTAATTGAGTGGTTTTTATCAAGTCTTTACCCACTTATTCATATGATTTGCATGTATTTACAATTCCTTCCCAAAAAAATTGTCCATGGTTGAAAACTTGCTTCCTAGAGATCTTTTAATTATGTATTTTTGTTCTTCTTTGTACTATTCGATGTCATAGGGTAGGAATGACTTAGAGAATTAAGAGGAAGCTTGCAAAAATGGAAGGAGCACAAGAAAACAAGGAGATGACCAGCGAACACTGACGCGAGCGCGTGGCCCACGCGAGCGCGAAAATCGCTGAATGACGCGAACGCGTGGACGACGCGTACGCATGACCTGCGTGATTTGCAGAAATTATAGAATACGCTGAAGACAATTGCGGGCCACATTTTAACCTAATTTTCGGCCCAGAAACACAGAATAAAGTGAGGAAACATGCAGAAACTCAGGGGAGATCGACACACATTCATTTACATTGATATTAGGATAGTTTTAGATCTGAAACTTACTACTCCTTTAGGTTTTCTCTACGTTGATAGGATTTTAGTTAATTGCTTTTGCTTTGGATATTGAAGAGCCATTACTTCCGTGGAAGTACTATTCTAGTTTGTTTCCCTATTCTCCTACTCTTTTGGTTATTTATTATTCCTGTTCAGATATTTATGTTACATTTGGATTTATCAATACAGTTCACTACATTTTCCTTTAATCAATTTCCAATCCTTATTTTATTTATCATGTTTTCTTCTACTATTTCTGCAAGCGTTTTATTCTTGTCAATGGGGTAGAAATTCCACTTGACATAGGGGTTAATCAAGAGAAGACACTTGAGTTGGAATGCTCAAGTGCTTAGTTAAATTGGACGTTGTTAGCTAATTCTATACCTACTAACGCTAGATCTCCCCAAAGGAGAGGACTAGGAATTGTGGGTGAGAGTTAGTTTAATCCC
>NC_029775.3:25234422-25249215 GCF_000817695.3 Arachis duranensis
TTCCTGCAACTCGTTGGGAGATGACCTGGGACTCATACTCCCAGTATTTTTATTTCAAAAAAATTGTGACAACCTCTTTTAAATTGGTGAGGCGGATTTAGCTGGTTAAGAGCTATACGTGCAACGTTGTTCTCTTAATTGAAATCTCTTAATTAGACAACTTCTGTCTCGCATCAATTTTTGGTGCCGTTGCCCGGGAGTTGCAACAGTGTGCTAGATTATTAATTAGTGTACATAATTTATTTTATTTGCATATTTTATTTTTATTTCTGTTACCATGAGCTACATGTCTTTCTCATTGAATGACGCGTTCATTGCTTGATCCGAGTTTAGTCCCATTTGATCCTAAAATTGAAAGAACTCTTTCACATATTAGACGAACTCAACGTTGGCTAGCCTCTGAGGGTGGTGAAGTGATTATTATCGATTCACCAGTCCCATCTGAGGGCGAACCCGAATCGCTATCTGAGAGCGAGACAAGCTCATTTACTACTGATTCAGTTGATTTACATGCTGGTGACATGGCAGCACCTAGGAGAGTTACTATCCAGGAAGCTGGAGCCCTAGATTTTACACTGCAGCCGTATCAAGTGCATCACCCAGCAGTGGCTGCAGATTTTAAACTGAAGACTGCACTACTCAACTTGATGCCCAAGTTTCATGGCTTACCTGCTCAAGAGCCTATCAAGCACCTTAGGAATTTCCAGACAGCCTGTTCTACTGTTAAGCGTGATGGTGCAGATGAAACTTCTATTCTGTTAAAAGCCTTCCCGTTCTCTCTTGAGGGAAAGGCGAGAGAGTGGTACTACACTCAACCTGGAGCGACTGTTACTAACTGGGATATGCTTAGAAGAGAATTTTTGGAAAAATACTTTCCATCTGAAGTTACTGATAGATTGAGGAAAGAAATTTCCATGATTATTCAAGGCGAATCTGAGACTCTCTACGAACATTGGGAGCGCTTCAACAATCTTCTAGAAGCATGTCCCCACCACATGATTGACAAGTTGGTATTACTCGGCTACTTCACACAGGGCATGAAGCCTCAAGATAAGACCACATTGGAAGGTGCTAGCAATGGGTCTATGAAAAAGTACAAGACCACTGATGAAGCGTGGTAATTGATCAGCGACTTATCTGAATCCACTAAGAATCACAAGCATAAGCAAAGCAACTCAAAAGCTGTTGCAGAGGTATCCTCTAGCAGAGAAACTACTGCTCTGACCCAGAGTATATGTGAAATGACCAACTTACTGAAGCAGATGCAATTGAATCAACAACAAGCTCAACAAGCTCAGCCTCCCCCACCACAACAAAGCCAACAGTTGGTTCCACAAAGAGTATGCGGGATCTGTACTAATTATAGTCATTATACTAATGAATGTCCGCAGCTCCAACAGAAAGACAACACTGTGGCAGCCACTCATAACTTCTATGACCGTCCAAATCAAGGATACAATCAAGGTGGCAACTACAACCATGGATGTCAGGATAATTCCAACCAAGGTTGGAGAGATAATTCTAACCATGGTTAGAGGGACAATTATAACAGAGGAGGCAGAGATAACAATGGAAACCAGAGGTGGAATAACAATAACAACATCAGACAGCAGAATCAGAACCAGGCTTATAGAGCACCTCATTTAAGGCAGCCCCAAGCATCTCAGCAAATCCCTCAGATCACTTACCCTTCTTCGTCTTCCAATGATGAGTTACTTCACTCCCTTGCACAAGGACAAAAGACCATGGAGAGCAAACTTAATGGTCTAACCTCTCCTATACAAGCTCTCATCTCCCAGATGGAACCATCGAGTACCTCTAACACCTAACCTGCAAGCTCCAGTGGGATTCCTTCTCAACCCTTACCCAACTCCAAGGGTGGCATCAATGCCATCACCTTGAGGTCTGGAACCACACTGCAAGAGAGGAATCAGGAGGAGCCAAAGCTACAAGAGTACGCCCTAGATGCGGATGTGGTGGAAGTGGAAGATGCTGGAGAGGAGGAGGACGTACAAGACATAATTGGAGAAGAAGAAGCTCAACCACAGAATGAAGCACCAAAGGATGTTGAAGTTACAAGTAGCATCCTTCTTATCCCATTTCCACAACTTGCAAGAAAGCCCAGAAAGTAGATGGAACTTGATCCCAAAATGGTAGAAATATTCAAAAAGGTCGAGGTAACTGTTTCCCTTTTTGATGTTATTCAACAGGTGCCTAAATACGCAAAGTTTCTAAAAGATTTGTGCATACATAAAGATAAAATTAATGAATTAGAAACTATTCCTTTAGGTAGTTCTATATCTGCTTTAATGGGAGGTATACCTGCAAAATGTAGTGATCCAGGTCCATGTATGGTTAACTGTACCATTGGAGGTGTGATATTTTCTGACTGTATGTGTGATTTAGGAGCATGTGTTAGTATAATGCCCTTGTCTATATATGATACTTTGAGGCTCCCTCCCTTGAAAAGGTCGGCAGCTCGTTTTGTGTTAGCAGATAAAAGTATTATTATAGTAGTTGGAATTGTTGAAGATGTATTACCGAGCATTAAGGGGCTCACATTTCCTATTGACTTCTATATCCTGGAAATGCCCCCTAATGACTCAGGAAGGCCATCATCAATCCTGCTTGGAAGACCATTCCTGAAGACTTCAAAGTTCAAGTTGTATGCATTCATAGGAACTTATTCCTTTGAAATAGATGGCAGAGCAGTGAAGTTCAGCTTAAATGAAGCTATGAAGCATCCTTCGGAAGATCATTCTATCTTCCAGTGTGACATTATTGATGAAACTGTAGCTGAAGTTCACCAGGAAGATTTAGAAGAAAAGTACATGGAGCAAGGTCCAAGTGTGGGGACACTTTCTGAAAATAATGAGAAGACTTTACCATTATCACCAGCCCCGGATGATCCAGAGCCTAGCTATGAGCAGAAATTAGAATTAAAGCCCCTTCCTCCACACCTTAAGTATGCTTACCTTGAGGACAAGCAGAAGTTCCCAGTTATCATTTCAAGGGAACTCACTTTCCAACAAAAAGAACAGCTACTCAGTGTGCTGAGAGAACACAAGAAAGCAATTGGATGGAGCTTGGCGGATATAGTAGGCATCAGCCCTCAAGTTTGTGAGCACAGAATATTCTTAGAAGAGGGAGCAAAGCCTGTCCGTCAATCTCAAAGAAGATTGAATCCCACCATCTTAAAAGTTGTCAAGAAAGAAGTGACCAGGCTACTTGAAGCATATATCATCTACCCCATCTCAGACAGCGAATGGGTCAGTCTAGTACAAGTGGTGCCCAAGAAGTCTGGAGTCACAACAATAAGAAATGAGCGTGGAGAGCTCTTGACAACTAGAGTGCAGAATTCATGAAGAGTTTGCATTGACTATAGGCGTCTCAACCAAGCCACTCGCAAGGATCATTACCCTTTGCCATTCATTGATTAGATGCTTCATCGCCTGTCAGGTAAATCCCATTATTGCTTTTTAGATGGTTACACAGGCTACTTTCAAATTCATATAGCTCCTGAAGATTAGGAAAAGACTACTTTTACATGTCCTTTTGGGACCTATACTTATAAGAGAATGCCCTTTGGCTTATGCAATGCACCAGCTACTTTTCAAAGATGTATGATGAGTCTTTTCTCTGACCTTATTGAGAACTGTATGGAGATTTTTATGGATGATTTTAGCATATATGGTGATTCATTTAGTCTTTGCTTGGATAGTTTATCTAGAGTGTTAGACAGATGTGTTAGTACAAACCTTGTATTAAATTTTGAAAAATGTCACTTTATGGTAAAACAAGGAATTGTACTAGGACATGTTGTGTCTAATACTGGCATTTCTGTAGATCCAGCAAAGGTGGATGTTATTTCTAGTTTACCTTACCCCTCCTCCGTGAGGGAAGTCCGTTCGTTCCTTGGCCATGCAGGTTTTTACAGGAGATTTATTAAGGACTTCAGTAAGGTAGCATTGCCTTTATCCAGATTGCTACAGAAAGATATTGAGTTCGAGTTCAGTGAGGATTGCATGCAAGCATTTGATAAGCTGAAGATCGCCCTGACTCAAGCTCCAATTGTGAGAGGACCAGACTGGTGCCAGCCTTTTGAGATTATGTGTGACGCCTCTAACCATGCAGTAGGCGCGGCGCTAGCTCAGCGTGAAGGTAAGGATCCTTTTGTAATTGCTTATGCGTCTAAGACTCTAGATGCTGCTCAATCTAATTATACCACTACTGAAAAAGAGCTTCTTACTATTATTTTTGCTCTGGATAAATTTCGAGCCTATTTACTTGGCACTAAGGTAGTAGTGTACTCAGACCATGCAGCTCTAAAATATTTATTAGCAAAAAAGGAGTCCAAACCAAGGCTAATACGTTGGATACTGCTACTACAAGAATTTGATTTAGAAATTAAGGATAGGAGTGGTAAGCAGAATTTAGTGGCAGACCACTTGAGTCGCCTTGAGCATATTAAGGGTGACTCCACTCCTATAAATGATAATTTCCTATTTGATAGCTTACAAGCAGTATCTGAAGTAGTTCCTTGGTATGCACCTGTAGCCACACATTTCCTCCACATTTTACTAAGCATCAGAGAGACAAGCTGAAAAGCGAGTCCAAATATTATATATGGGATGATCCATATTTATGGAGGTGTGGTGCTGACCAGGTAATTAGACGGTGTATACCTCAATCAAAATTCCAGTCTATTTTAGAGGCCTGCCACTCTTCTGAGAGTGGAGGACATTTTGGCCCTCAAAGGACAGCTAGAAAAATCTTAGACTGTGGATTCTGGTGGCCTACTCTTTTTAAAGATGCTGCTAAATTTTGTAAATCTTGTTCCCATGCCAAAGGTTTGGTAATATATCCAAGAGGGATGAGATACCTCAACAGATTATGCTTTTCTGTGAAATTTTTGATGTTTGGGGCATTGACTTCATGGGTCTGTTTCCAAATTCTAATGGTTACTTTTATATACTGTTAGTTGTAGATTATGTTTCTAAATAGGTGGAAGCAATTTCTACCCGTACTGATGATGCTAACACTGTTGTTTCCTTTTTTAGAAACCATATTATATGTCGCTTTGGATCACCACGAGCAATCGTGAGCGATCAAGGCACCCACTTTTGTAACAGGAGACTAACAGGATTACTGAAGAAGCATGGGATAATTCACAAAGTAGCAACAACTTACCATTCGCAGACCAATGGGCAAGCAGAAGTCTCTAACAGAGAGATTAAACATATTCTGGAAAAGATAGTAAAACCTCATAGGAAGGACTGGAGTGCCAGGCTACAAGATGCACTCTGGGCATATAGAACAACGTACAAGACACCCATTGGAATGAGCCCATTCCGCTTGGTATACGGAAAGGCCTGCCACCTTCCCGTCGAGGTGGAACACAAGGCTTTCTGGGCTGTAAGGGAGTGCAACATGAATCTTATGAAAGCTGGGGCCGAAAGAAAGCTGCAACTAGCAGAACTAGTGAACCTTTGCCTAGAAGCATATGACAACTCCAGGCGTTACAAGGAGAAAATGAAGGCTGTCCATGACAAGCACATTAAAAGGAGAGAGTTCAGACCATGGGAGTTAGTTATTCTATATAACTCCAAACTAAGGTTCATGCCAGGCAAACTGAGATCAAGATGGGGAGGTCCATACAGAGTAGAGAAGGTAGAGCCATACGGAGTTTTCCACCTGTGTCATCCTACTAGCTCAAAATTTTTAAAGGTCAATGGACATCGCCTAAAGCTTTATCATGGTGAGAAAATGAAGAATCAGAAAGAATTGGAGGTTTTCCTCTTGGAAGACCCACCAAGAGAAGCAGAATGAGCCTAAAGAGCGTCCAATTTAAAGACGTAAAAGCAAAGTGCTAGGTGGGAGACAACCCACCATGGTATGATCGTTCAGTTTCAGTCTTAGTTTTATTTTACTTTACTTTATTTTTATGGTGTTAATGACTCTTCTCATTATCCCTGCATATAGCTGCATATAGTTTGCATTAGCATTCTGCATATTTATTATTTAAAAAAAATGCACGCGACACGTAGGCGTCGCTGATGCATCCACGTCACAAGTGCGTTGGGAAGAAAACAAATTGAACAGAGAGTCACGCAAAAATTTGGCTGGAGGCGTACCTTAGGCACAAACGTTCCACGCGACTGCGTCACTCACGCAGCCACGTCATTTGGAAAATAAGCCTCCCATGCGTCCGCGTTAACCACGCGAATGCGTGCCCTTAAAAATCGACATAAAAGAGGTGTATGGCAGTAAGTTATGAAAGAGTGGGGCTGGAATGATGCTAGAAGAACCAGCCCTATCACACGACCGCGTGCCCCACGCGTCCGCGTCATTTTTTCAGGTATAGCCATTCACGCGATCGAGTCAACCACGCGACTGCGTCACCCTAAATTTTGGCAAATAGACGAATTAAACAGAAAGACGTGCGTACGCGAGGCTGCTCTCGCTCCAATAGCACAAATCAACTCACGCGACCGCGTGACCCACGCGTTTGCGTCACTTGAAAACACCGCACACCACGCAACCGCGTCACTCATGCGTCCGCATCACTTGTGGTGCACAGCTTATCCAAATCAGCCAAATATTTTATCTTTTCTTCCCCAAATCCTAATTTTTCTTATCCCTTCTTGTTTCTTTATTCTCCCTTCTTTCTCACTTTCTACTTTCTCTTTTTCACCACCATTATCAAGGTTTTTCTTTTCTTCTTCCTTCTTTACTTTTCTATTCTTATTCTTATTTTTATGTTTTCTTCTTCTTTTTTCTTTTTACTTTCATTATCTATGTTTTCTTTTTCTTTCTTTTTCTTTTAATTAGTGTTGAAAATTTATTTGGGTCATTATTTTCTAAATTTTGCTTGTGGATTATCATGGAATTCTTCGACAATTAATATTACTTTTAAAAGGGTTATTTGCATGTCCTGTTTTATATTTTCAAAATCATATTTACCATGCATGCTATGTGTTTGTGAAAAAGCCCGTATGGCATCATGCACTACTTTTATGTTATCCTACTACTTTAATGCCTGTTTTTCACAAAACTCCTTTCATGTTTTCTTGATTAAATATAATTGTCAATACAAACAGATTATTAGTTTGAAAGACTTGGTAATCTAACTTGGACATTGAATGCTTGATCTATGATACTCATGCCTTTGCCAGCATGCCAATAAACATCTTGCATTTAATTTCCGTCACACGCACTTTCTATATTTCCATTGATGAACTTTTCACATGTAGTCTAGACCATGTGTCAACGACATCATTCCTTACCGTGCATTGATTACCATCCATAATATTCGCTCCCTTGCTCAAACCCTTCGCTTTACATATTACCTTCTCTTTCCTTTTTCAAGATGGCCACCAAGAAAGGCAAGGAGAAAGCTACTCCCAAACCACCAGCAAGGAGAGGAACAAAAAGAGCATTAGTGGCAGAGCCATCTCCAACAGCAGTAAAGCCCTCAACAAAAAAAATTAAGATGATTATAAAGGTCGATGAAAAAGAGAAAGTCTTCCCAGCAAAGGACACTGTGCGATTTTCTAACTGCTACTGTGACCAGATGTTCCCCATCCTGGCAGAAAGGAATTACAACAATGAATACCTTCTTATCCTCCCGACCCCTATTGCTGAATTTGTTGAGCCACGAATTGAACAAAGACAATGGGGATTCCTACAGAGACAGTCACGGCAGGTTAACTTTTCGTGGGTAGTAGAATTCTACTCTAACTTTCATATGCCAACTATGCAGTCTATCTACGTCCGTCAAAAATAAGTCTCCATAACTGAAGAGGACATTCAGCGAGCTCTAGATCTTCCCCTTGCTCCAGAAGGATTGGATGCATTCCAAGAAGCCTCACTCAAGTGCCAGACATACCAATTTGACTGGGACGCCGTTCTCAGAGTTATCGCGCAACCTGGCAGCAGATGGATCTACGGATACCATCGATCCCGATCTAAGGGGATATCAGCTTCAGCACTCACTTTGGAGGCTCGAATATGGGCACAGATTATGTCCCATTACGTCTTTCCGAGCACTCACGAGTCCTCCTTCACTGCAGACATGGCTATTTTACTCTGGTGTATCCTTACAGACCAGCACCTAAACTTACCAAGACATATCCGGAATGCAATGGGACATGTACAAATTGTGGGCAACTTACCTTTTCGCACTTTGGTTTTAGATCTTGTCTCGGCAGCCGGAGTCTCCTACAGAGCTAGAGACACCAAGGCCATGATTCCACGGGATGATCAATACGTTCCTAACGAGAAATATATCAGACCGCTAGCAGCCACTACCAGCCAGCCTACAGAACCGACTGAAGACAATTCTTCTTCCACACAACAAACACCTTCAACAAGTCAGCTACTCCATCAAATACTGGAGAGGTTGGACCGGCAAGAACAGAAAGCGAAGCTACGAGAGCGCCGCAACCAGCGCCGATTCAAATACCTCAAGGAGCTACTCACAGAAAATCACAGACCTGACAAAGACCCAGACACTCCGGACTCCACTTTATTTACCAGCACAAGGAGCCATGACGGTCCCGACTGTGGAGATACTGCTACCAGCCCTCCTTTGTTCCTGACAGATGGCACCGAGGATGGTGCAACGCCTTAAGTGTGGGGAGGTCGGTCAGTACCTGACTTCCAGAGGTAATTTCTCTTCCTTAACACCAATAAAATAGGATATTTAGTTAATTTTCTTTTGTTTATGATAGATTGCACAGTAACAAGTTAATTGCATGCATGTTCTACTTGATTGAAAAATAATAAGTTTCTTCTAAGACCCTATTTTTGAAAAATTTCACTAATTTAAATAAAAAAATTTTTGTGTTAAAATTGTTTGAAGTTGTATTTGGAACATAGTTTAAAAAGCTAAGAACACACAACTTGTAAGATTTTTAGCTTAATTACATGGTTACATTATTTAACCATGAATTTTATTCTTGTGTGCTTACTTCTCTAAGATTGTAATCTATATTTTGTTTCATCCTATATGTCCAATGTTTAATATGTTATATGCTTGCATATGATTGAGGCCATTATTTGTTTTAACTCACTTATCCCAAATAAGCCTACCCTTCCATTTACCTTTGTTAGCCACTTTGAGCCTTTTAATCCCATTTGTTCTATATTTCCTCCACATTACTAGCCTTAAGCGAAAAAATAATTAAACATCCTAATTGAATCTTTGGTTAGTTTAAGAAAGAAATTGTGTGTTAATTGATATGGGAAGATTGTGGGAACAAGGGTGGATAAGGGAATGTGTCATGATAAAATAATGGGAATTTGGGTACCTACTCATATGAAATTATAAAAATTAAAAAACTTTTTCATGTGCATTGATAAGCTTTGCTTATTTTCATGTTCAAAAAAAATAAATAAAAATAAAATAAAAATAAAAATAAATAAATAAATAAATAAGGGGACAAAATTATCCCAATGTTAAGCTAATGAAAAATCAATGCATATGTGATAAAAAAAATTAAAGAAAAGCTGATGCATGAGTAGGTAATGTAAAATGAGGAATTTTGGGTAGCTAGGTATGAAATTAGGAGATATATAGAGTATATGTATGTTAGGTGAAAGCTTAGGTTAATTAAAGATTCAATTTGTAAGCTCACTTAGCCATATGTACACCCTTACCTTTACCTTAGCCCCATTACAACTTTGAAAAAGACCTCATGATGTTTGCATTGGTATATTAAATATTGTTGATTGGTTAGGTGTAGAACAAAATTTAGAAAGCATGATTAGAGAAGAATAGAGTAATTACCCTATACACTTGAGAGACTAGAGTGCATATACACCATCAGTGAGGGTTCAAATCTTAAAATCTATGTTCCCTGCTTTCATGAGCTATCTTCTTGCATTTTTATCTGTTCTTACTGTATAAATTGAAAAAGTGGAATTTGAATTATGATTGTCTTGAAGAGCTTATTTACTTTTAACTAAATAGACAACAAACATATAGTTGCATTCATATATAGATAGGTTGCATTGCATTTTATGAGTTTTGCATTTCCCTACTCATTTACTTTATCTCCTTTAACTAAGCACGAGGACATGCTAATGTTTAAGTGTGGGGAGGTTGATAAACCAATATTTTATGATTTATATTGTGTTTAATTGAGTGGTTTTATCAAGTCTTCACCCACTTATTCATATGATTTGCATGTATTTACAATTCTTTCCCAAAAAAATTGTCCATGGTTGAAAACTTACTTCCTAGAGATCTTTCCTAGAGATCTTTTAATTATGTATTTTTATTCTCCTTTGTACCATTCAATGCCGTGATCCATGTGTTAAGTGTTTCAGGCTGCATAGGGTAGGAATGGCTTAGAGAATTGAGAGAAAGCTTGCAAAAATAGAAGGAGCACAAGAAAACAAGGAGATAACCAGTGAACACTAACGCGAGCGCGCAAAATGGAGAATTCGCAAGCGACGCAAATGCGTGCCTGACGCAATCGCATAGATCGGAGTCTGCATGAATGACGCGAATGCGTGGCAAGGAAAACAGCTGAATGACGCGAACGCATGGACAACGCGTATGCATGACCTGCGCAATCTGCAGAAATTATAGAATACACTGGAGATAATTGCGGGCCATGTTTTAACCTAATTTTTGGCCCAGAAACACAGAATAAAGTGAGGAAACATGGAGAAACTCAGGGGAGATCAACACACATTCATTTACATTAATATTAGGATAGTTTTAGTTTTAGATCTGAAACTTACTACTCCTTTAGGTTTTCTCTACGTTGATAGGATTTTAGTTAATTGCTTTTGCTTTGGATATTGAAGAGCCATTACCTCCGTGGATGTACTATTCTAGTTTGTTTCCCTATTCTCCTTCTCTTTTGGTTATTTATTATTCCTGTTCAGATATTTATGTTACATTTGGATTTATCAATACAGTTCACTACCTTTTCCTTTAATCAATTTCCAATCCTTATTTTATTTATCATGTTTTCTTCTACTATTTCTGCAAGCATTTTATTCTTGTCAATGAAGTAGAAATTTCACTTGACATAGGGGTTAATCAAGAGAATACACTTGAGTTGGAATGCTCAAGTGCTTAGTTAAATTGGACGCTATTAGCTAATTCTATACCTACTAACGCTAGATCTCCCCAAGGGAGAAGACTAGGAATTGTGGGTGAGAGTTTCCTGCAACTCGTTGGGAGACGACCTGGGACTCATACTCCCAGTATTTTTATTTCAAAAAAATTGTGACAACCCCTTTTAAATTGGTGAGGCAGATTTTAGCTGGTTAAGAGCTATACGTGCAACGCTGTTCTCTTAATTGAAATCTCTTAATTGGACAATTTCTGCCATGCATCAATGAAAAATCTGCCAAATGATGCGTATACATGGCCCACGCGTGCGCGTGGGAAGAAAATCTGCCAGGAGACGCGTACGTGTGACCCATGCATACGCGTGACAAGCAGCACGTGACCAACTTAACAGAAAACGCTGGGGGCGATTTCTGGACATGATGAAGCCCAATCCAACTCATTTCTGAAGCTATTTGATGTAGAATTCAAGAGAGAACAAGGGGGAGTAATTAGTTTTATGATAGCATCATGTAGGTTAGTTTTTTAGAGAGAGAAGCTCCCTCTTCTCTCTAGAATTAAGGTTCTTAGGTTGAATTCCATCTTAGATCTAGGTTCAATTTCTTGTTCTCATATAGTTTTCTTTACAATTTCTTGTTCTTATATCTTTGTTCTCCTTAGTTTTCTTGTTAATTTCCCCTTTGAGTCTCTTTTAGTTTATTGATGAACTCTTGTTGGATTTGGTTTTCTTTAAATGCAATTGATGTTTGATGTTCTTTTATCATTGATTTGAGTTGTTGTTGTTATTTTCTTGCAATTGGGTAGTTGTAGATTTTATTATTCTTGCAATTTTACCATGCTTTCATTTTATGCCTTCCAAGTGTTTGACAAAATATTTGGTTGGATATTAGAGTAGCTTTTTGAGCATTCTTGGCTTGGAAAGAGAAATTAAGAAATCTTGAGTCATTAGTACCCAATTTAGATTGGTGATCTAGAGTTGTTAGTTAATATTATTTCCATTGACTCTAATCTCTTACTAATTCAATTAGTAAGTTGATTATGATTTTTGGATTGAGATTAACTAGTCTTATTTGACTTTTTCTCGTGGAAGATAACATTATGCCTTCTTCCAACATTGGAGATGACTAAATAGGATAAGCTCTTGTTAATTATTGATATGATTAGTGACTAGGATAGAAAGCCTAGATTCTCAATCCTCGCCATGAATGTCTCTCTTTATTAATTGCTTTCTTTAATTGTTTACTTTATTTTCTTGCCCCTGTTATCAAATCAAACTCCCTTGTGCCTTCATAGCCAATAATTGATCACTTCATTGCAATTTCTTGTCAGACAAACCGAGGTTTAAATACTTCGGTTAATTTTTATTGGAGTTTGTACTTGTGACAACCAATATATTAAAATTTGATTGAGAGTTATTAGTTGGTTTGGAACTATGCTTACAATGAAGTTCTTTTTCTATTGAGAAATTCTAGACTGACAATAATTCTTGTATCAGAGGTCTTCTGTGGAATTGTACAAGGTGCACTAGCCAAGATGGATTCCTTGAAATTAATAAAAAGATTGAGAGGGTTAATAAGGATGCTTGGGAGTATTTGAACAAGTGGCCTAGAGACTCTTGGACCCGGGCTTTCTTCAATAATGCACCTAAAATAGACAACATCTGCAACAATGCTTGTGAAGTCTTCAACTCTAGGATCAAAGAAGCTAGAGCCAACCCTATTATCATACTTTTGGAAGAACTCAGAATGTATGCAATGAGGTCCATAGCTAAAAAACAAAGTCAAGCTTAATTCGACCATTGGAATTTTACTTCCTATACAGCGTAGCAGGTTAGAAAAGATAAGGAAAGAATTAAAAAGTTGGGTCTCGATGTGGTTTGGTAACACAAACTATGAGAAATTTGAAGTTCATGGATGGCCAACCAACATGGTTATGGATCGGGAAAGTGGCTTTGTGCATGTAGTTTTCGGCAATTGAGTGGTAATATTTTTTTACTTGTTTATTGTTATCTTATTATTATTATTTGAGATTATAGTTGGCTTATTATTGTTGTCTTTGTTGTTGTGTTAATGCTGTTTAGAGATGTCATGTGTGTATGCTTGTGCTGCATTGGCAAGGGCTGGTAAAAGACCGGATGAGTTTTGTCATAAGTGGTTGACCATGAAAGCATATAATAACACATATTCCTTCCATATCAATTCAATTCCAAGTCAAGCACTATGAAAAAAGTTATCATATAACAGACCACAAGCACCAAAGTTTAGAAAGAAGCCAGGATCACTTAAGAAAAAAAGAAGAAAGGATGCAGATGAGGAGTCAAGTGGGAGTAAGAAGCAAAGGACCAAGATAAAAAGAATTTATAAAAAAAAGTCGCTATCATTATTGTGGTGAAATAGAACACACCAAAAGAAACTGTGCAAAGAGAGCTGCTGATGAAGAGGCCACTACTGCTGCTAATGGTGGTGAAGGTCAGGCCAACTCTGCTCCAGTTGGACCGGCAAATGGTGGTAAAGCTACCACTGTCCCACAACCTCCGACTGAAATCCAACTTGAACTCAGTCAACCACCCTTGTCAGAAACTGATGACTCTCAACAGGTTCACAAAATTAGATAATATTCATTTTATTAAATACATATTCTTATCCAGTTTACTAACTATTTTACATGTTTCCGCTGATAGGTTTCACCCTCTCCTGTTAGGCCACCGAAACTCTCTCCCAAAAGGAAGTTGTCCAAACAAGAAAAATCAATTTCAAGAAGCAGCAATCTATCAGTAACCACCCCACCTGCTATCACCTACCAGCAAGAAATCAACTAGCAAGGAATCACCCACCTAATCCTATGCAAGGTGCAACACAAAGAACTGCTACAATACTTGCAAACTTCATGAAGTTTGTGCCCAACCTTGGATTTAGACCACCCAGATACAAAAAATGAAGACTAAGAGTATTATGTTTAGGGCCAGATGGTGTCTTTGTTTATGTATTTTGATGAAATTATTTACTTTGTATGCTTTCTTAATTAGGATCCTAGTGTTGGGAATTTTAGTGTTGGAAACTTATGAGGTTAATATGTTGACAACTTTGATATACTTGGTGACTATTGTTCTGGCTCTATGATGCCTTTTTTGGATGTGTTTTCTACATTATGAATATGAATTATGACTTTCTCTAATTGATGAGCGGATAATTTATACGCTTTTTGGCATTGTTTTTAGCATGTTTTTAGTATGATCTAGTTAGTTTTTAGTATATTTTTGTTAGTTTTTAGCTAAAATTCACTTTTCTGGACTTTACTATGAGTTTGTGTGTTTTTCTGTGATTTCAGGTATTTTCTGGCTGAAATTGAGGGTCCTGAGCAAAAATCTGATTCCGAGACCAAAAAGGACTGTAGATGCTGTTGGATTCTGACCTCCCTTCACTCGAAGTGGATTTTATGGAGCTACAGAAGCCCAATTGGCGCGCTCTCAACGGCGTTGGAAAGTAGACATCCTGGGCTTTTCAGCAATATATGATAGTCCATACTTTGCCTGAGATTTGATGGCCCAAACCGGCGTGGCAAAACAGCCTCAGAAATTCCAGCGTTTAACGCTGGAACTGGCATAAAACTTGGAGTTAAACGCCCAAACTGGCATAAAAGCTGGCGCTTAACTCCAGAAAAAGTCTCTACACATGAAAGCTTCAATGCTCAGCCCAAGCACACAC
>NC_029775.3:25249626-25251731 GCF_000817695.3 Arachis duranensis
TTTTCACTGAGAGGATGGGAGGTAGCCATTGACAACGGTGAAACCCTACATACAGCTTGCCATGGAAGGAGCCTTGCGTGTTTGATGAAGAAGACAGTAGGAAAGCAGAGATTCAGAGGATGGAGCATCTCCAAAACCTCAACCTATTCTCCATTACTGCAAAACAAGTAATCATTTCATGTTCTTTTGTTTTTCACAATCAATCCTGATAATTTCTGATATCCTGACTAAGATTTACAAGATAACCATAGCTTGCTTCAAGCCGACAATCTCCGTGGGATCGACCCTTGCTCACGCAAGGTATTACTTGGACGACCCAGTGCACTTGCTGGTTAGTTGTGCGGAATTGCAAAAGTGTGATTGCAATTTCGTGCACCACTAATTGAGCTGCGTCAAATTTTTTGTTCTATTTTGTCCTTTGATATACAATTAAGAGTAATTCCAAACCCTGTCCATTTCCATTTCATTGCAAACCAAAAATTAGAATCCTATGATTATGTAAGCATATATTATGAAAACATTGACAACAATTATGTTATGGATGAATAGATTAGTAGTGCAGGAACAAAAATATGCATATAACATATGTTTCTCCAATTTCCAAAATATTGTTGCACAGTGATGTCAAACACTTTAATTTGCATTTCTTTTAAACAAAAGGATAGGTACAAGTACAGAAACAATATATGCATATAACATTATTTATTTTTTGCTAGATATAATTAACCCTGTTGCCTATCCAACTTTAAGAGAAGAACAACTACTATAATCTGCAGCATACATACAAACATCAAAATTTTTTCCATTTTTAGAACCCTAACTTCAGCCTCTAACCTCCCAAGTTTTTAGGAAATCTTTATCTTTCATTCTTCATTGTCAATTGAAGGGCTTGTTCTACCATCACATGATATCACATCTCCTTCCAGAATTTTATCTACCCACACAAACAACTCACATCACCTCTTACCTACAGTCTGCACCTAAGAAAGTGAATCAGCCAAGTTTATATCCAAAAATACAGCAAACAACAACAACAATCACTTATATTGTAGTTTGGGCAACCGAGGAACGTTCTCCCTGGATTAGAATCCGTCCCTAACTATCGCAACACTGGTCTCGACCCGCACCCACACCATTCTGGCAAACACGAATCTCTGTTTCTATTCATTTTACTCCAATACTTCCAAATGATCGTGGGTTGTTCAAGCTCCTAGCTGCGTTGCTCGCGCTAGCTATAACCATGTGGCTTTGAAGATGGAGAAGACAAGATAAGAGAAGCGAAGCAAAGAGAAGAGAAGAGAGTGAGCAATGTAGAGATGGTTCTTCAAAATTGGGGATTGGGGTTTTTAACTTCAATTTAGGGACCAAATTGAATCAAAACAGTTTACTCTGCCATGTCAGCTAGACGTTTCTTTGACAGCATGTTACGAAGGAGTCCAACTCAACTTTCCGGTAGCACCAGATGGATGAAATGTGCTAGAAGGCCGAGTCTGAGTCCTGGAGTGTAACTTTAGCAATGAATATGGATAACTATTAAGATCAGGGACTACTATAAGACTCGAGTGTAACTTCAAGGACCACTTTGAGACTTACCTCCACACTTCCCCTCATCAATACTTATAATCTCAACAATATATTCAACAATTTTCAATCAAATATAATTATTATGTAACCAACGTCATCATTATCTCTTATTATCATCAATAATCATTCACCAATTCTCATCAGCAACATTAATTACCATATTTTTATAGCAAATAAAACAACTTGACAAATAGTACTAAGACTTAACAATTCTGTCTAGTTCAACTTAACCTCCGGTCACGTAGCCTAAATATTCACATGACATTACATATTATATATAATTAACCAAAATCATACCTTACCCGATTCCTCCCTAATGCCAAAGCACCTCAAATTGCCTCTTCTCCACAAGTTTCAAGTTTTCAAAAGCCAATTTCACAAGTTCAACTACTAAAATTTTATTTCAATCCACCAATTGAATTTAACAAGATACACAATCTAATTCATATAATATCACAATAATTAACATTGAGCTCACTAAATAACCTATTCACAAAGGTTACGGTTTTCTTACCGTTATC
>NC_029775.3:25252428-25253477 GCF_000817695.3 Arachis duranensis
TGGACATCCAAGGCTTTAAACAAGAGGATAATGAATCCCTTTATAATGCCTGGGAGAGGTATAGAGGTATGCTAAGGAAATGTCCCTCTGAAATGTTTTCAGAGTGGGTACAGTTAGACATTTTCTACTATGGGCTTACAGAAAAAGCTCAGATGTCTTTAGACCACTCAGCTGGTGGATCTATACACATGAGGAAGACAATTGAAGAAGCTCAAGAGCTTATAGACACTGTTGCTAGAAACCAATATTTGTACTCTAGCAATGAGTTTTCTCCAAAAGAGGTCATGGCAGTAGTCACTGACCCTAATCCTCAAGAATAGATAATTGAGCTTAATCAACAATTGCTCCTGATGACAGAACAGTTAGCAGACTTTAAAGAGATGCTTCATGAAACTAAAGTTGCTAACAAGAGACTTTAAAGAGATGCTCCATGAAACTAAAGTTGCTAACAAGAACATAGAATTACAGTTGAATCAAGCAAAACAGCAATTATCTAAACAGATAACAGAGGAATGTCAAGCAGTTCAACTGAGGAGTGGGAAAACACTGAATAACACTGCTCAGAAGAGCAAAAAGCCAAACAAGGAACAATTGACAGAGGACAACCAAACCACTGTGCAAATTCCCTCTGAGGACAGTAAGAGCCCAGAGAGGAATATTATTGGCATTCAAACGCCAGAAAGGGAAGGAAATCTGGCGTTAAACGCCCATTCCTTGCCCAGTTCTGGCGTTCAAACGCCAGAAAAGGGGGAAAAGTTGGCGTTAAACGCCCATTTTCCACCCAATCCTGGCGTTCAGACACCAAGGGAGGATCAGACACCTGAGAGTGCTGACAGTAATCCCTCTAAAAAGGCTTCTTCAACCACTTCTGTAAGGAATAAACCTGCAGCATCTAAGGTTGAAGAATATAAAGCCAAGATGCCTTATCCTCAAAAACTCCGCCAAGCGGAACAGGATAAGCAATTTGCCCGCTTTGCAGACTATCTAAGGACTCTTGAAATAAAGATTCCGTTTGCAGAGGCACTTGAGCAAATACCTTCTTATGCTAA
>NC_029775.3:25254079-25254418 GCF_000817695.3 Arachis duranensis
GAGGAGCACAAGAGTGCAACTCTCATTCTAGGAAGACCTTTCCTAGCAACTGGACGAACTCTCATTGATGTACAAAAGGGGGAAGTAACCTTGAGAGTCAATGAGGATGAGTTCAAGTTGAATGCTGTAAAAGCCATGCAGCATCCAGACACACCAAATGACTGCATGGGCGCTGACATTATTGACTCTCTGGTAGAAGAGATCAATATGACTGAAAGCCTAGAATCAGAGCTTGAGGACATCTTCAAGGATGCTCAACCTGATCAAGAAGAATCAGTGGAAATAAAGGTATTTTCGAAAATTCCTCAGGAGGAGGATAAGCCTCCCAAACCTGAACTT
>NC_029775.3:25255271-25256223 GCF_000817695.3 Arachis duranensis
ATAAAGGATTTTTCAAAAATTGCAAAACCTCTGAGTAATCTGCTAGCTGCTGACACACCATTTGTGTTTGACACACAGTGTCTGCAGGCATTTGAGACCCTGAAAGCTAAATTGGTCACAGCACCAGTCATCTCTGCACCAGATTGGACATTACCATTTGAACTAATGTGTGATGCCAGTGACCATACCATTGGTGCAGTGTTGGGACAGAGGCATAACAAGCTTCTGCACGTCATTTACTATGCCAGCCGTGTACTAAATGACGCACAGAAGAACTACACAACCACAGAAAAAGAGTTACTTGCAATGGTCTATGCCATTGACAAGTTTAGATCCTATCTAGTGGGATCCAAAGTGGTTGTGTACACTGACCATGCTGCTCTTAAATACTTACTCATAAAGGACCATGCTGCTCTTAAATACTTACTCACAAAGCAGGATTCAAAACCCAGGCTTATAAGATGGGTGTTGCTTCTGCAAGAGTTTGATATAGAAATAAGAGACAGAAAAGGGACAGAGAACCAAGTAGCTGATCATCTGTCCCGAATAGAACCAGTAGCCGGGGCGTCCCTCCCTTCTACTGAGATTTCTGAGACTTTCCCAGATGAGCAACTCTTTGCCATTCAGGAAGCTCCATGGTTTGCAGATATTGTAAATTATAAAGCTGTGAGGTTCATACACAAGGAGTACAGCTACGTGCAGAGAAAGAAATTAATTTCAGATGCCAAGTACTACCTCTGGGATGAACCATATCTCTTTAAGAGATGTGCTGACGGAGTGATCCGCAGATATGTGCCCAGAGAAGAAGCACAACGGATCCTATGGCACTGTCATGGATCACAGTATGGAGGACATTTTGGAAGTGAGCGAACAGCCACTAAAGTCCTCCAATGTGGCTTCTACTGCCTACTCTCTATAAAGCTGCCCGAGAGTTTGTGCGTAACTGTGACAG
>NC_029775.3:25256449-25257201 GCF_000817695.3 Arachis duranensis
AATTAGCCACAAAGTGGCAACTCCGTATCATCCACATACAAATGGGCAAGCTGAAGTCTCTAACAGAGAGCTAAAAAGAATCCTGGAATGGACTGTGATGGCCCGAAGAAAGGATTGGGCAAAGAGCTTGGATGATGCTCTGTGGGCATACAGAACAGCATTTAAGACTCCTATAGGAACCTCTCCATACCAACTGGTGTATGGGAAGGCCTGTCATCTGCCCGTGGAACTGGAACATAAAGCCTACTGGGCAACCAGATTCCTAAACATGGATGCACAGTTAGTTGGTGAAAAGAGACTGCTCCAGCTAAATGAGCTAGAGGAGTTCAGACTTAATGCCTTTGAAAATGCAAAAATTTATAAGGAAAAGGCAAAGAAATGGCATGACAAGAAATTGTCAACCAGAGTCTTTGAGCCAGGACAAAAAGTTCTGCTCTTTAACTCTAGGCTCAGATTGTTTCCGGGAAAACTCAAATCCCGGTGGAGGGGTCCGTATGTGATTACAGGAGTGTCACCATATGGATATGTTGAGCTTCAGGATATTGATTCTGACAAGAAGTTCATTGTTAATTGACAGAGAATCAAGCATTATCTTGAAGGCAACTTTGAGCATGAATGCTCAAAACTGAGACTTGAGTGATTCTCAGTGAAAGTCCAGCTAAAGACAGTAAAGAAGCGCTTGCTGGGAGGCAACCCAGTTATTAGGAAGTTGTATGAATTGTTCTTACAGAGGCAAGAATCAAAAATGAAGG
>NC_029775.3:25257310-25257491 GCF_000817695.3 Arachis duranensis
CGAAAAAACACCAGTAAGGGGCATTTTGGGCGTTAAACGCCAGAATGGATACCATTCTGGGCGTTTAACGCCAGGAATGGTGCCATTTTGGGCGTTAAACGCCAGAATGGGCACCATTCTGGGCGTTTAACGCCAGGTGTGCAGCATCCTCGGCGTTCAGAAAAACGCCCAGTGATAAAGG
>NC_029775.3:25261291-25276283 GCF_000817695.3 Arachis duranensis
TTTTCACTGAGAGGATGGGAGGTAGCCATTGACAACGGTGAAACCCTACATACAGCTTGCCATGGAAGGAGCCTTGCGTGTTTGATGAAGAAGACAGTAGGAAAGCAGAGATTCAGAGGATGGAGCATCTCCAAAACCTCAACCTATTCTCCATTACTGCAAAACAAGTAATCATTTCATGTTCTTTTGTTTTTCACAATCAATCCTGATAATTTCTGATATCCTGACTAAGATTTACAAGATAACCATAGCTTGCTTCAAGCCGACAATCTCCGTGGGATCGACCCTTGCTCACGCAAGGTATTACTTGGACGACCCAGTGCACTTGCTGGTTAGTTGTGCGGAATTGCAAAAGTGTGATTGCAATTTCGTGCACCACTAATTGAGCTGCGTCAAATTTTTTGTTCTATTTTGTCCTTTGATATACAATTAAGAGTAATTCCAAACCCTGTCCATTTCCATTTCATTGCAAACCAAAAATTAGAATCCTATGATTATGTAAGCATATATTATGAAAACATTGACAACAATTATGTTATGGATGAATAGATTAGTAGTGCAGGAACAAAAATATGCATATAACATATGTTTCTCCAATTTCCAAAATATTGTTGCACAGTGATGTCAAACACTTTAATTTGCATTTCTTTTAAACAAAAGGATAGGTACAAGTACAGGAACAATATATGCATATAACATTATTTATTTTTTGCTAGATATAATTAACCCTGTTGCCTATCCAACTTTAAGAGAAGAACAACTACTATAATCTGCAGCATACATACAAACATCAAAATTTTTTCCATTTTTAGAACCCTAACTTCAGCCTCTAACCTCCCAAGTTTTTAGGAAATCTTCATCTTTCATTCTTCATTGTCAATTGAAGGGCTTGTTCTACCATCACATGATATCACATCTCCTTCCAGAATTTTATCTACCCACACAAACAACTCACATCACCTCTTACCTATAGTCTGCACCTAAGAAAGTGAATCAGCCAAGTTTATATCCAAAAATACAGCAAACAACAACAACAATCACTTATATTGTAGTTTGGGCAACCGAGGAACGTTCTCCCTGGATTAGAATCCGTCCCTAACTATCGCAACACTGGTCTCGACCCGCACCCACACCATTCTGGCAAACACGAATCTCTGTTTCTATTCATTTTACTCCAATACTTCCAAATGATCGTGGGTTGTTCAAGCTCCTAGCTGCGTTGCTCGCGCTAGCTATAACCATGTGGCTTTGAAGATGGAGAAGACAAGATAAGAGAAGCGAAGCAAAGAGAAGAGAAGAGAGTGAGCAATGTAGAGATGGTTCTTCAAAATTGGGGATTGGGGTTTTTAACTTCAATTTAGGGACCAAATTGAATCAAAACAGTTTACTCTGCCATGTCAGCTAGACGTTTCTTTGACAGCATGTTACGAAGGAGTCCAACTCAACTTTCCGGTAGCACCAGATGGATGAAATGTGCTAGAAGGCCGAGTCTGAGTCCTGGAGTGTAACTTTAGCAATGAATATGGATAACTATTAAGATCAGGGACTACTATAAGACTCGAGTGTAACTTCAAGGACCACTTTGAGACTTACCTCCACACTTCCCCTCATCAATACTTATAATCTCAACAATATATTCAACAATTTTCAATCAAATATAATTATTATGTAACCAACGTCATCATTATCTCTTATTATCATCAATAATCATTCACCAATTCTCATCAGCAACATTAATTACCATATTTTTATAGCAAATAAAACAACTTGACAAATAGTACTAAGACTTAACAATTCTGTCTAGTTCAACTTAACCTCCGGTCACGTAGCCTAAATATTCACATGACATTACATATTATATATAATTAACCAAAATCATACCTTACCCGATTCCTCCCTAATGCCAAAGCACCTCAAATTGCCTCTTCTCCACAAGTTTCAAGTTTTCAAAAGCCAATTTCACAAGTTCAACTACTAAAATTTTATTTCAATCCACCAATTGAATTTAACAAGATACACAATCTAATTCATATAATATCACAATAATTAACATTGAGCTCACTAAATAACCTATTCACAAAGGTTACGGTTTTCTTACCGTTATCCACGAGTCAAATGGACAAAAATTTAGTGATTATCCGCTGTTAGAGTTCACCGAAACCATCAAAACACTAAAATCCTCAACATCCAAAACCCAAAAATCACGAATTGAAGAGGGAGAGAACTAGGCATGAAATCTCAATTTACTTACCAAATTATTGTGTAGGTTTTGTAGAAGATTCTGAGACAAATCGTAGTCACTAACAACTCGTCAATTAGAGCTCCAAATTGAAAGTTACGTGAATTTAAAATATTGGACAAGGATTTGGATTTTCCTTCCCAAATCACTGTCCCTCACTCTTTTCTTAAGCTTGGAGTATGATAAATGAGGTTAAGTGGCTGAATTTTGGTTTTTATATATATAAGTCTTGAATTCGGTTTAGATTTAGTCTAATTATTTTGATCTATTAATTTGTTTTTAAGTCAAAAATTTTAAAATTAATATTAAAATTTATATTTTTAATATTTTTACTTTTTTAACTTATTAAATATTAATTTTTTTATTTTTTAAATAATAATTATTTTATTACTTAATTATTTACTAATCTGCTCAGAATTTACAAATGGCCAAAACGTCAATTGCTAAAAATAATGATTGGTTCTAACAATCATGAAACACATGTTACGATCCCAAATAAATTAGCGTTAACTCTAATCAAAATCTCGTATAGAACGGTTTATAATGTTCTTTGGTTTACAGTGTTGATAGGTACTTTATTTTTATTTTTTTGTAAATTGATAATANTTACGTCAAAGTCTAAATAATAATAAGTGTGATGGGTCTTTTTATCTTAATAAAAGTTATTTTTTATTAATTTTAGTGAAAAATATATTTTTAGAAGAACAATTAGTATATTTTAAAAATTATAACTTTTTTATTTTATTAAAAAAATTTATTTTATGTTCAATTTAAATAAGATAAAATAGCAGTCAACCAGGGAATACTGTAAACCGTTTTATTCATTATTTATTTATGAATAAAACAATATTGGATTCACAATAACGAGTGTTTTTTTTTTAGTAATGGAATCTTGATTGTGTTATTCGGTGTTATGAAAAAGTTGTGTGTTTTAATCTATTATGGAAATTATTTTTTTTAATTTAAATTCTCAAAATTATTAAGGCTCAGAATTTTATGAGAAACAAAATCAATAAAAATTAGAGGCTTAGAATTGTTGTAAGATAAGTTTGAATTCTTGAAGTTTTCAAATCGAACTTTTAGAATTTATAATATATAAATTATTGGAGGATTTGATTTGTAATAAAATAATTTTTTATTAAAGCAAATTGAAAGATTCGATTAGTACGTTTAGATCTTTTTTAATATTAAAATATAAATATAAGAGTTAAATTTGTATATTTAAAATATATTTTTTTAAAATCACAAATTTAAGATTTAAATTTGTGGTGCCTATAAAAAAATATACCACTTTTTCGTATGGTTAAAAATACCACTAAAAAATCTATACCAAAATTAAAAAGCGTTACGATAACACATATAAATCAAATGGAGCTCAAAATTACACAATTCAATCAAAAAGAAAAACGTTATAAAGAGAAGGACAATTTTATGTAATTTGAATCAGCCTGATTCGAATTACTCATTCCAACACTAATTCGAATCAGACCAATTCGAATTACTAGAAACACACACAAATCGAATTGGTTTATATAATTTGAAACAGCATGAGTCAATTTATGCATGCATGTGAAGTCGCTACTAATTCGAAACAAGTTGTTTCAATTTCGCCCCTAGTTTTATTCTTATATACAAGGTAGTCAGAATCGCGTGTAAACTCGTGGAAACGCACGATTATACGCTTCTACTTCATCTTTCCATTGCGCTTCTGCTTCTCGTTCAGAATCATGCTGCTTCATGTGAAATCGCCGTTGAAAATCGCAGAGTCGCCGGAATCGTAGCTTCTGCTGCGTGGTTGCGTTTCAGGTTGAAGAAGTTCTTTTCCTTGGCCCTGAGCCCCCTGATTGCAGCCCAACCCAACCCAATGGCCCAGTCTAAATAGAAGACCATGGAAGAAGAGCCCTAGCAGAGTAATAGTCTCTAATCTCTTAATCTCCCTTACTTTTACAGTTTATCTTCAATTCTCCATAGCCAAATCCGGAAACCCCAATTTGGAGCATCGCCGACTCGCCGTGACTCCGTGAGGTTTGCCGCTGGTGTTATCGACTCGGACTGGTGGTGGTTGGACTGCGTGAGGCCGTGAGCGTCACTTTGCGATTGCAACACATTGAGACTCTCTAGCTCAGTGGCTCTGCCTTTCTGTCTCTGGCTCTGGAATCTGGATTGGAATCTGGATCGCTGGTCACTGCTCTTCCCCTCCCCTTTGCTGCTAGTTCATCAGGTAAGTTAAGAAGAAGCATATCACTTACTCACTCTAGTAATATAATTGAACGCTACTTCTGTGGTTCTATGTTAATATATGACAAAATTTCATCCTAATTTCATCCTAATTTCATCCTAATTTGTTGTGGCCTGTTTGATTTGTGTTTGGCTAAACCTCTTGAATGAAAATAATTATGTTTTGTTTTATTATTTTTATTTCTAGATGTGACAATGTTCTCTACCTTCGTGCTGTGCCTAAGGATGAGGAAATTGATGATGCTGCAGAAGACTAGAATGATAAAATTATCTCATTGTTATAACTTATAACATAATTAGAGACCTCTTAAATTCAGGTTGTGTATTTATATGTAGAGATTTAGATCAATATAGGTTGTCTATGATCTACTTGTTTAGACCTCTTGATTTCTACTGTTTTGAATTTGATTTTTTCTAGTTTGAAAAAGTTGAAGTAGTGGTCTGATCTGGTCTGGTGCTGCTATGCTTTCTTCTTGAATGTTGCTGCATAGTTGGATAGTCATGTTCTCTGGAAAGTGAGGTCTTTCTTATAAATGTTCAGCCTTGTATATTGGGTTAAAGTTTTGTGTGATGATAAGTGATAACCCATATTTCATTGACAATGTGGTATATAACCTTGCTGTTAGAGGTTAGAACTTAGAAGTCACAAATTCAATTAGGGACCATAACCTTCACAACATTGGTTCAGTGCATTATGGAGGACAAGACAAAGAACTTTACATATCTCAACTCTCAACCAACTCAATCTATTAACCTATTTTTGATAAGATTTGTTAACCATTAATTAATCTTCTTTACTGTCCTAGTGTCCTGTACTTGTGAATTTCTTATTTCTCTTATTTTGGTGTATATATGTTTGTATAAATAAAGGACATTAGATTATGTGCCTGTTATATAATAATTAAGCATATAGATAAATGTTTAAATTTGATTTAGTTCAGGATTTTAAATTCATCCACCATTAGCACATACATATTTTACGATTAGTTGAATTAGATATCCAAGTGATGCTTATATAATCTTTGTTCTCTATCAGATAAAATAAACTATAACAATAATTAAATAAGTGTTGAGTTATAAAATTCTAGCACAATTAAACTTTTGGCCTTATGTTGATTTACCTCAAGATATAAGGCATGTATGTGGTGGTGTTCTCACTTGAATAAACCCTGACAAGAACAAAATGGCTGGCCTTATTATTTTTCACAACTCAAAAGCCTTGCTCGTGTTATTATTGTACTTCCATTCCAACTGATGCATTTCAATGAATTGCTTATACCAAGTTGCTGAATTGTAATGTGTTCCATCTTCAATTCTTCACCATAAGCAACTATAACAGTACTAATAGTTGTGCAGCAATAAGCACTACTACACTATATTGGTGTGGGGTTTGTATGCAATAATATTTATTGAAAAAGCTATCTATCTATGTATCTATATAACGCATAAAATTAAATTGTATGTGTATATTCATTATTTGAGCTTTATGGTTTTGTTGCAATAATATTTATTTCATGCATGTTATAACTATTTATATCTTAATGTCTTCATTATTTGTCACCTATATTATCCCAATAATTTGATACCTATCTATATCTCTGAATTATTGTTGTGGACTTGTGGCATTGAATATAATTCTTGAATTTTTGTTATGCTAGTAATTTTTGTTTAAATTGGATTGTTAATTTTTTGTTGAATTGATTCATTGAATATTTATTGTTTTTATTTTTTTTCTGAACAGGAATGGCATCGACTCAAGCTAATGCAAGTGAAAATCCGACTAACATTCCAGCTTTTCAGTCAGGAAGTACAGCTAGAATCGCTAGTAAAAGAAAAGTTTCTAAGAATGCTCTTGGAAGTAGAACTGATGTAGGATGGGAGCACGGGATATCTGTTGGAGAAGATGGAAAGAAGATACAATGTAAATATTGTCATAAAATTTTTTTAGGAGGAGTTTATAGATTGAAACACCACTTAGCAGGAACTCAAAAAGATGTTGGGGCTTGTACAACTGTTAGTGATGAAGTTAAGAAGCAAATGTGGGATGTTGTGAGTGGGTTGCAAGTGAATTTGATGAAGAAAACAAGCATGGGTGGGGCAAGCCCAGGAGAAGCTGCTAAAGAAGTTGACACTACCGGTGAAAATAAAAAGTGAAAAGAACTAGATGGCAACATATTCAAGAAAACCCGCATTAGTACTCAAACAACAATCAACAATATATTTAAGAAGAATTTGAGAGAGAAAGTATGTTTAGATATTAGTGCTTTTTTCTACAACAATGGCATCCCCTTTAATGTTTCAAGGAGCGAGGAATATAGTAGAATGTTTGAGAAAGCTATAAGATATGGACAAGGATTCAAGCCACCATCCTACCATGAATTAAGGGTGCCTCTTTTGAAGAAACACGTGGAGCTTGTTCAACAATCACTAGAGGAACATAGAGCATATTGAAAGCAGGTTGGTTGCACAATAATGACTGATGGTTGGACAGATAAGAGAAGACGGACCATCCTAAATTTTTTTGTTAATAGTCCTAAAGGGACTGTTTTTCTAAAATCTATTGATGCTTCTCATATTACTAAGACAGCTGATAAAATCTTTAAAATGATAGATGATGTAGTTGAAGAGGTTGATGAAGAAAATGTCATCCAAGTTGTCACCGACCATGCGGCTAACTACAAAGCTGCAGGAGAAATGCTAATGAAAAAGAGGAAAAAGTTGTTTTGGACGCCTTGTGCAGCACATTGCATTGATTTAATGTTAGAAGACTTGAAAAAAAAGTAACACTTCACAAGGACACAATTTACAAAGGTAGAAAGATTACTACTTACATATATGCTAGAACTGTTCTTATTGCACTATTACACATCCACACTAAGGGAAAAGATTTGGTGAGGCCGGGTATGACCCGTTTTGCAACTTCTTACCTTACTTTGGGATGTCTCAATGACAACAAAGGTTCCTTAATAAGAATGTTTCTTTCTGATCAATGGACTTCTAGTAAATTTGCAAAGACAAAAAATGAAAAGATAATTGCAAGTGTGGTGTTAGATGAGGTGTTTTGGAAAGAAGTGGTAATTTGCTTGAGGGCTGCCTACCCTCTTCTTCATGTGCTTTGTATGGTGGATTCAGAAGAAAAGCCGGCAATGGGATTTATTTATGAAGAAATGACAAGTGCAAAGGAGAAAATACGAGATGCATTTCAAGGAGTTGAGACAAAGTAAAGTGTCTAATTATTTTATTTTTTATTTATTTTATTTTTTAATTAATGCAATTCTGAAAATATTGTTTATTTTGTAAATAATTTATAATTTTTTTATGTTTTAGTTATATACCTATTTGGGATATTATTGATGCAAGATGGGGTAACCAACTTCATAGGCCATTGCATGCTGCAGGCTATTATTTGAATCCTCAAATTCATTATAGCTCTGATTTTAAAATTGCTTATGAGCTTAAGAAGCAGTTTTATGCTTGTATGGAAAGGATGACAGAAAATCCAGATTTAATCACTAAGATGGATGTTCAACTTGAAAATTTTAAGACTCGAAAAGAGTTTTTTGGTAGTAAAGTAGCTCAAAATGCAATTTATACTAAAACTCCAGCTCAATGGTGGGATTCTTATGGAGATCAGCATCCAAAACTCCAACAATTTGCAATTCGTGTCTTGAATTTGACATGTAGTTCATCTGGATGTGAACGTAATTGGAGCGCTTTTGAGATGGTTAGTAATTAAATATAAGTTGCATTTTACTTTTATAAATTTGGTTGTTAATTCTTCAATTCTATCTTGTTGTTTGACTAATATTTTTTTATCTACTTTTGAAAGGTTCACAGAAAAAGGAGAAACCGTTTAAAAGCTAAAACCATGAATGATGTTGTGTTTGTGATGACAAACTCAAGATTAGCAAAGAAAAAACAAACTAGAAGAAGTCTTGATTATGACTATAGTCTTGATGAGTTAGACTCTGATGAAGAGTGGATTGTTGCTGACGAAGATGGAGAAGAAGAAGATTTAGATGCTCTAATTCCAGATCCTGATTTAAATGATGAAACAAGTGGTAATAGAGTTGTTGGTGCATCTAAGGATCCTTTGACAGATCCTTATCTTGATGATGATGAGTTTGAAGAACTTCTCCAAAGACCTCTTCCTCCTGCTCCTGATAATGAAGAAGATGGTAATGCAGAAGTTTGTGAAACTCGTGAAGATTTTATGACTGATGAAGAATAGAATGATTATTAAATAACTTGTTTAGATTTTAGTTAATTAGTTGTTTATTCTAGTAGTTTGGTTAGTTTATTTGCTACTTGAATTTATTTTAGTGTCGTATGAACTTGTGAGTTGTGAATTTGTGTTTTGATTTGTGAATTTGTGTTGAATTGTGACTTTTGACTTGTTATGGTATATATATATTAGTTATAATTCTATGGGTAATTTAGTTTATTATTTGAGATTTATTTTATTTTCTGTAAAATTAGTTTTTGCTATTAAATTTTTCTAAATTTTTATAATTTACGAGTCATATTTACGTTCCGTCTTATGATTCAACGAATTACGATTTTGAGTTAGCTTAACGAGTCGAGGTAAAAACTACGATTTCACTACCTTGCTTATATAATTCGAATGAGGCTGATTCGAATTACTATGCATAAAGCTATTACAAATTTTTACAGTATTCCTACCATTTTTAAGTCATTTTTTAAATTATTTTATATGGAATAAAATTTTTTTGTGGTATAATTTAAATAGATTTATTAAAAATTTTATTAAAAAATATATTTACTCAATTTTCAAATATAATAATACTCTTTTACATAATTAATAATTTAAAAATTAAAAAAACTATTTCATTTCATGCGAATAAATTAAAAAAAGATTAAATTTAAATACAAATATTCTTGTATGTACTCAAATTTTAAATAAAATACTCTACATAATCAATAATAATTTAAAAATTAAAAAATATTTTATTCCATGCAAAGTATTTGTTACCTGGGGAATCTCGGGTGATCGGCGAGTCGGGTAGCGATGAGAGGATGAGAGGGTGAGAGGGTGAGGCCTCGGACTGACTTGGAACGGGTGTCGAGATGTGGGTTGAAAGCTGGCGACGCCGGAGGTGGTGTGGATGAAGGGGGTGTGGCCACCTGCAAGGACACTCCGACGATCAAGTCAGTGTCCGTACGAGGTGATAGCCAAATTAGGTAAGACGTTACGTACCTCGGAGGGAGAGTCGACCTCTTCCCTTATATACTATGTTGGGCGAACCCATAAATGACCTAGCCTGTAAGACCGGGTTAATTAACGGCTAATTAACCCATAAATTAGAATTTATTCTAGAAAGCCAAAAATGTGATTTTTGTGGCTTAATATGATAGAGGAGATTGAGACGAGAATTTCGGTACTAATTTTATAGAAATCGGACCAAGATTGGACCGAACGGGCCAAACCGGGCCAACCAGACCCAAAGTGGGCTCTTGGCCCAACTAAACTAAACAAAAACCCTAGTTTTTAGCACTCTCTCTCCTCATCTGAGACACTAAACACGCTGAAATGGAGGCCATGGAGGGAAGAACTCTCTCTCAACTTCTATCTCTCACTTGATCTTCAAACCACCATAACTTTTGATCTAGAGCTCTGATTGCCGCACCATTTGCAGCCACGCGTTCATCGCGGAGAGCTCTACAAAACCCATATAGTCAATCTTGAGGTAAGCCATGTTTTGCTCTTCAAATTTCCAGCTTTGATTTCGAGTTTCATGAGCAAAAATATTGAGATTTTGGGCTCTTTGATGTTATAGGGCCCAACTCTCTTGAAGGAGAAGGTTAATCTTGTCTCTTTGGACCTTGGTGTGGTAAGATTCTCAACCCTAGTGTAATTTGTTGTTCTATGATGTTTGGGTATTGAGATGTTGTGTATGGATATGATGATTGTGGCTTAGGTTGTGTATGTGTGAATATTGGAGCTTGATTAGTGATATTGAAAAGCTTGAAAAGAGATTTGGTAGTGAAAAATCTGTTCTTGGAAGTATTGAGGCCTTGAGAGCTTGAGGAAAAAGTGGTTTGGAAGTGCTCCGGTTGAGCTTGGGAAATCGGCTAAGGTATGGTCTCGGTTTTCCGTATCTAATATATAATGTGGTAGGAAATACTTAGGCTAGAGGCCCTAAGATAGGCATTGAATTATTGATGTTGTTGAATGGTTGAAATATATGATGTGTTCATATATGTGATGATGATTATTGATGCCTTAATGGTGTGATGTATGAGAAATATGCATGTTGTGATATATGCTTGATGATTGATTATGGTTGAATTGTGGGTGGAACCATGTTGATAGTGAGTATGATATTGATTGTGTACAATGATGATTTATTGGAATTGGTGTTGTTGAAAATTGGCATGAGGAGGAGTATATGATATGTCAATGTGTTTGAGTTTGAGCCACTTGGGTAAAGTGGGTTAAAATGATGGGATAGTGATTTTGGTGAATTGTGGTAAAGTATCAATGTGTGAGTTGAGGAGGCTTGATGTTGAATTTGATATATTTTGATTGATTTCAAAGAAAAGGGATGAAATTAGCATGTTTTGATTGATTTTGAAAAGAGTTGAAAATGGCTTGTTTTACAAATGGCACTTTGTGGTTTTGTATGAAAAATATGGTTTTTAGGCATACTTTGACGGGACATAACTTGGACTACGGATCTCTGTTTTGTGCCAAATCTGTTTAGAAATGAAATTGGATCCGGGATGTCCATGCCGTTCGAAGAACGGGTGAAAAACAATTTAAAATGAGAAAGTTATGTCCGTTGGAAGATTGGCAGTTGAATCTGTGAATTCTGCAGCTTTGAACTTAGAAAATTTTTAGCAGAATGACCCCCGCGCGTAGGCGCGCTTGGTGCGTACGCGCCGTTCTTCTAGAAAGCGTCATCCATGCGTGCGCATGGTGTGCGCGGACGCGCCGATGTGCTGCACCCAATGCCTAGCCATTTTTCAGAGAGTTGTGCTAGAACTGTGCCAGATTTGTGCCTAGGGCACGAGAGCACCCACGCGTACGCGTGGTTGACGCGTGCGCATCGCTTGGCTATTTTTCAATCCACGTGTTAGCGTGCATGACGCTTACACGTCGATGAGTTTTTGTGGCCATCCACGCATGCGCGTGGAGTGCGCGTACGCGTGGCCCTGTTTTTCATCCCAAAGTTGATTTTTGAGTTTTAAAAGCCAAATTCCATACTTCTAAGCCTCCGATCTCACCACTTATGTCTTAAATCATTATGATGTGCCTAGCAATGAGAAAAGGGGCTAGGGGATGTGGTAACTTGCGAGTGAAGCAAGGGAAAAATGAATGATCAATGAGGATCAAAGATGATTATGTGAGATGCGGAGGACGGCGGTGGAAGTGCTGGTTATGCAATGGGCCGAAAGGCCGTAATTGTTAATGAAATGGCTGGTTATGGATTTAACCGTGAGCCGGATGGCTGGTTATGGATTTAACCATGAGCCAGATGGCTGGTTATGGATTTAACCGTGAGCCAGATGGCTGGATTATTGCCATGTTACGGCGGAGCCATGATTATGGCTAAGAATAAATGCATATATGCTGTTGAATGAATTGTGAATGTGGCACTTCTACTATCGGAGATGAGAGTTTCCCTGGGAGAAAGCAGTGGCTAGCCACCATGTGCTCCAGGTTGAGACTCGAAGCTCTTTTGACCCTATGTCGTTAGGGTGGCTGGGCTCTGTGAAAGCCCCGGATGAGCTCACCCCCATAAATATTCACCAGTGAGGGTGATAGATTTGGATCATGATTATGATCAAATTTATATTAAGTATAACTCGAGTTGGGGAGACACGACAGAGGGACAGTCCAATGGTTAGCTACCAGGACTTGTCGGGTTGGCTCTATAACCGATAGATGATATCATCAGCCATTAGGGACAGGCATTCATCATATGCATACTATGTGAATTGTTTGAGATTGCCTATTTGACTGCATATTACTTGCTATTTGTCTAAATGCCTTATTTGTTCCTATTTGTATATCTCTTATCTGATATAACTGTGTTTGCTACATTATACTCTTGCTGGCGGTTGGGAGGTCTGAAGGAATTGGAAAGGGAAGCGTTAGTTAGACTGAAGAATCTTTAGCCTGACTGAAGAATCTTTAGTCAGTCGCCACATATGGTTTAGCTTGTTTATAAGCTTTGATATTATCTGGAGGAAGTTCTAGGATTGCCTTTGGCTTTCCTCTATTATTATGTATTATATATGTGGAAGTTGTTACCATGCTGGGGACCTCTGGTTCTCACCCATGCGGATTTTGTGGTTTTCAGATGCAGGACGTGAGGTTTCTCACTGAGGCATGCTGGAGACTCCTGGATTAGCGAAGATCCTTTGTTCTCAGGACTTTTTTTGGTTTATATGTTTCTCTTAGATACTTTTATCTCCATTAAATAATACCAACTGTGATGACTCCTCTTATGGGAGATTTTGGAGAATAGGTTTCTGTATTTGTGTCCCTTTGGGTTTCCTTTGGGGTTTTCCTTATTTTATCATATGTATATACTACTATGCTCGGACCGGTTATCTTCGCAGCCAGATTTTGAGTCTTGATATTCCTATTTTTGACACTCCTTTGTATATATATAATCTCGCGTTGGTTTATCCTTGTTTGTTACGTTATCGATCGGAGTGTTGCGCTTTCAAATTGCGATTTTTGTTTACCCCTTTTTCTACAAAGGCTCCTAGTTATAATCAATCATTCATACTACTATACGTACTAAATTTTTATTTTAGAGGTCATAATACCTTGCCATCTCTGAATTATGACTTAAGCATAAGACTCTGTATGGTAGGGTGTTACATTATGGTATCAGAGCAGTTCGTTCCTGTAGAGCCTGAGGGACGGACTGACTATGCTTCTGTGCATTCTCTGTATGTGTGTTATGTGCTATTAGTATATCTGCTTGATATAATTGGTATAAACGTTCATGAGCATGCATTTGGGACTTTGAAGCACTAGACTTCCGATATTGAGCCTGATCAACTTAATATCGATTGTTGATGCTAGCATAGAGTTGCTATGCTACGATTTAGGAAATTGCACAATCGGCAAAATTCCTTCCGGCAAGTGCACCGGTTATCGTCAAGTAAAAACTCACAATAGAGTGAGGTCGAATTCCACAAGGATTGGTTGAGTGAGCAATTCCAATTAGAAGTGTGTTCAAGTTGAGCGGAATCAAGATTTAGATGAGACTTTGCGGAATCTTAAATTGCATGAAATTAAAGTGCTGAAATTAAAAAGGGATGGGGAAAATTGCATGAATTGAAATTGCAGAATGTAAATAGAAAAGGTAGATCAGAGAGGGGGAGTTCATTGGGTATTAGGAGATATTGAGATCTCCGAATCAAAACATTTTATCTCTTCCTCAACCAATGCATTCATTGAATTTTGCTTGGTTAGTGAGTCATAGCTCTGAATTCAATTACAAAAAGCATCAAAACTAAAAAAATGATAAAAAGTCCTGAAGTGAAGTCCTCGATCCCCCTCTGGGGCTGGATTCCCCTTCAATCCAGTCCTTTCAAATGCAGAAACTAAGGCCTTTAAATAGGCTTCCTAAATTACAAAATGAAAATGAAATTAAAAGCAAATTACAATCAAATGAAAATAAACTATTCTAGATGATTCTTGTGGCCTTGGTTTGGTGTTGTTGATGGGCCTTGCTTGCTTGAAGGGTAGAGTGACATAATTGATCCAAAAAGGATAATGATCCATTAAACTACACTCAAACGTTGCACCCCCCTTTCTTGAGTTGTCACTTTGTTCTCTTGTCAACCTTGCCAATTTGATGCCACATATAGACTATTATACCTCGTTGGAAAGCTATGGATGTCAGCTTTCTAACGCAACTAGAAGCACCTCAATTGGATCTCTATAGCTCAAGTTATGTTTGATTGAAGGTGACAAGGTTGCTGGTTGGTTTGACAGCGTTTAAGCCAACGTTTAAGTCACTTAAACGTGCTCGAAAATGCCAATTTTGGGAGCTCAGTTGCATTGTCCACCCCATACTTCTATACATCGTTGGAAAGCTCTGGATGTCTACTTTCCAATTCAACTGGAAGCGCATCATTTGGAGTTCTACAACTCGAGTTATACTCCATAGAAGGTGAAGAGGTCAGCTGGCCTGATTGCATGTTGGTACTATGCTCTTCTATGCACATTACGGGGCTGTTTTCTCCCTCAATTTTTAGTATCCACCATGCATGCCATATATGCTTGGAAAGCTCTAGATGTCTTCTTTCCAATGCATTTTGAATCACCTCATTTGGAGTTTTTTAGCTCAAGTTATTTATTTTTGAAGAAGGCATGGTCAAGCTGTTCCATATAACACGTTTAAGCTCCAGTTTAAGCTTAAACTGGAGCTTAAACGTGGAAATGGCTTCCTGGTGCATAATTTGGGTCGAACACGTTTAAGCTCCAGTTTGAGGTCAAACTGGAGGTTAAACGCCAGTTACAGCATT
>NC_029775.3:25276423-25276695 GCF_000817695.3 Arachis duranensis
ACCTTCAGTTTAACCTTAAACTGAAGGTTAAACGCCACTTTCAGCATTTGGTGCATTTCTTATTCTGGCGTTTAACTTCCAATTTAAGGTTAAACTGGAGGTTAAACGCCACTTTCAGCATTATATGGCTTGGTAGTTTAAGTTCCAGTTTAAAGCTTAAACTGGAACTTAAACTCCACATGTAATCTTCAAGCTTCCTTTATTGATTTTGTTGCTTCCTTGCCTAGCCTCTTCTTCCCTGAAATCATCCACACAATTGCATCAAAGTCTTA
>NC_029775.3:25276999-25280351 GCF_000817695.3 Arachis duranensis
AATACTTGCTTGTCCCTAAGCAAGTCCTGAGTTATTTGAGAAGAAAGTATGAAACAGAAAGCAATTACATTGGCTATATTAGCAAGCATTTGAAGTTCATCAGAAGGGTTTTATGCAGAAAGTTGCAGCATCACTTTTTCATTTTTATCAGGTAAGATTATCACTTTTTCATTGCATCCATCAAACACTGCTATGGCCTCTTGTTATTCTTATGTCTTTGGCACTTTTCCCTTCTTTGTTTTTCTTTTTCTTAGAGCTCCTTTGCTCCTTGTTTGCTTAGTGTCATGTGTTGCACAAGCTTTTGGCATTTTCTTTTTCTTATCAGTGCACTACACATATCCACTACAGGCATTTTAGTTCACATTTCTTCTTGAGACATTGGTGCCCAGCACCTCTTTGTGTGACTAAATGTTTTGTAGCTAGGTTGCTCTTGATAATGGACTTTTGGTTGATAATCCCGGGTTAGTTAACCCAAGTTACCAAGTGTTGAAACACTCCTCAGAACCTATTCATCCAAGCATATCCTTAATACATAAACACCACAGGCATTTGTCTCAGAAGTTCAAACCATTGGTGCCTAGCTTATTTTCTCAATTTTTTTGCTTTTTGGTTGCCCTTTTTCAGTGGCTTTTTCTTCTTCTTTTTCTTTCTTTTTCATGGCCAAAGACATTTATTCATCAGATCCATAGACAGTATTCAACTTCTACACAAAAATGATAATTCTACACTCAATTTCCAGTGATGTGACTAAACAATCAAGCATGCATACCACCACTTAATTCTACTTGATTTGTCACTAATTGAGCCAAGATACTTTTGCTCAAACTTTTCTTTTATTTTTGGAAACAGAACGAGCATGGCAAGCATTTGTTTAAGAAGTGAAGTTTATCCAGACACTTAGACTATCACTTATTTAGAAATTAAACAAACAGACAAACAAAAACTGCAATGACTCAAACTTAAAGCATGGGTGCATGCAAACTTCCAATATCAGCAATTCAAAGTACAAGCAATTAAGTGACAATACAACCTTTTAGCATCTTCTTTGTTGTTCATCATCCTTTCTAGCCTTGGTGTTCTCATTGATGATGATGTATATTCCTTCCATGAGATTGATTGTCTTCCTGCAAAGCTATTAGAAGTTGCTTGTTCCCCAAGCACTTTGAGAATTGGTTAGCATGCATGTATGTTTGTAGGCCTCTGAACTTAGATTGGTGTGTGAACACCAAACTTAGTTCCTTGCCATATGCAGCAATTTGGATCATATGCAGAAAACCTCATGTGCTTTTATTAAGAAAATAACTATGAACTAGAAAAAGAAACTATGAACTAGAAATTAAACTATTGTTTAAGTAGTTTCCCTGATTGGTTGGAGCTAGTGACTAGTCATGCTGAGGTAGAAATGTGCTTTTAATGAAGTTTTTGGTGGAACACCAAACTTAGAATCTCACATTCACCCTTGAATTGTTTTGGTGTGCAACACCAAACTTAGCTCCTTGCAATACAGATAAATCTACTTAACTTTTTTATTGAAATAACTAGAAAATAAAAACTACCTTTGGTTGGGTTGCCTCCCAACAAGCGCTCGTTTACTGTCATTAGCTTGACATGCTGTTCCTGACTTTCTTCCTCTTCCTCCAGTTTGTTAAGAGGGATGACTTCAAGTGGATAAAGGAGCTAGTTAGTGCCCCTTGTTGTGAATGCCTCTTTCCAGCAAGCTTTCCCTTGTGATTAGCTTGAGTGAACTTGCTTGTTGGCTCAGGATTTGGATTGTTCTTCGACCTTCTCTTCTTCATGGATATGGTCCTTTGTTTCTCGGTCACAATCCTCATTTTGGTGCTTGTTTCTACTGCCTTCACATTCTTGATCTCAGAACTTGGTTGTTGTTGGACAGTTGGAGTATCCTGTTCATCAAAAGCTTCCTGAATTTGTGGTTCAATGAATCCTTCCTCTTTGCAACTCTCAGTTTCATTGGAGTGTGATCTCCCTTGATTGACTTTCTCCCTTTCTTGTTCTTCTGATTCCTCCCTTGGGTTTGCCATGGTATCACTAGAAGAATTGTGGGTAGGGATTTGCTTTGATAGATATCCAATTTGTGCTTCTAGCTTTTGAATGGCAGCACCTTGAATTTGCAAGTTGGATATCACTTCTTCCTTAAAGCCTTTCAAATCGGCCACATCTCTGCCCATAGTTGCAATCATTCCTTCTATCCTGTTTAATTGATCTTGAAATTGTTGGTTCGGATTGGGTTGATGAGGTTGATTATCTTAGCTGTGATATGGTGGCTGGGAGTATGTGTTTTGTGTGGGCTGATAGGGTCTTTGGTTGGAGTTTTGGTAGTGGTATGACTCTTGTGTGTAGTGGAATGAGTCTTGTGGATAGTGAAATGAATTGTATGAATTTGAGAAGGAATTTTGTGCTGAGAAATGCTCAAGTGATGAAGAATTTGGATATGTAAAACTAGGAGGTGAGGTTGGATAATTAAGAGGTGATGGCTCTTGATGAATGGGGTGTGAATAAGTGAAATCTCTTTGGTTTTGATCTTCCCAGCCACAACTTGAGTAGTGATCAATTTCACCAAAACATGGACCATTTTGTGGCTCTGGGAAGTACCCCGTTTCCTGTTCATGATACTCCCACCCACCATGAGCATAATAACATGAATCATTCTGTGGTGGTGGAGAGTTTCTCATGAATTTTGATTGACCAAAAGATGATGGATACTCCTTTCTTTTTTGCAATGTGCTCAGTCTCAAACAATACTCATCCAAAGATAGTGGATATCCCATAGTGAGGCAATATCACAAACAGCTAGTGGTTAGTATGCCAACAAGTGAATAAGCAAAGAAAACAAATTAAAATTTGCAGAAATTAGCAGTAATAAACTGAAACAAAAACTATTAACAAAAGAAAAGAAAAATTGCCCAATCTAGTTAACTTCCAATTGGAGAATTGTCAATCGAAAACCAATCCCCGGCAACGGCGCCATAAACTTGATGCTAGCATAGAGTTGCTATGCTACGATTTAGGAAATTGCACAATCGGCAAAATTCCTTCCGGCAAGTGCACCGATTATCGTCAAGTAAAAACTCACAATAGAGTGAGGTCGAATCCCACAAGGATTGGTTGAGTGAGCAATTCCAATTAGAAGTGTGTTCAAGTTGAGCGGAATCAAGATTTAGATGAGACTTTGCGGAATCTTAAATTGCATGAAATTAAAGTGCTGAAATTAAAAAGGGATGGGGAAAATTGCATGAATTGAAATTCCAGAATGTAAATAGAAAAGGTAGATCAGAGAGGGGGAGTTCATTGGGTATTAGGAGATATTGAGATCTCCGAATCAAAACATTTT
>NC_029775.3:25281435-25285362 GCF_000817695.3 Arachis duranensis
AGGTTAAACTGGAGGTTAAACGCCAGTTTCCTCTTTTCTCAGCTTTCATGATTCTGGCGTTTAACCTTCAGTTTAACCTTAAACTGAAGGTTAAACGCCACTTTCAGCATTTGGTGCATTTCTTATTCTGGCGTTTAACTTCCAGTTTAAGGTTAAACTGGAGGTTAAACGCCACTTTCAGCATTATATGGCTTGGTAGTTTAAGTTCCAGTTTAAGCTTAAACTGGAACTTAAACTCCACATGTAATCTTCAAGCTTCCTTTATTGATTTTGTTGCTTCCTTGCCTAGCCTCTTCTTCCTTGAAATCATCCACACAATTGCATCAAAGTCTTGCAAAATTTCATGAGAAATCTTCCATTCATAGCATTCAAGGAATATAACTAAAAACTCATGGAATTTGCATCAAAATCTTCATGTTTGAATGATTTAAGACAAGCATGATTATTTGGCCCAAATGATTACTTAAGGCTCAAGAAAATGCATAAAACAACTAAAAATAACAGAAAAATGCTAGTGAAACTAGCCTAAGATGCCTTGGCATCAATTGTTGGGTGTGTATAGGGACCAAATGGCGCCTCGTGGACGCGGTAGGGGCCGTGGTAGAGGTCGTACTAATGTTCGTGCGCCGGAGATTAACCCTAATGACCCGGTGAACTTTATGATGGCGTTGGAGAATATGGCTGCTGCTATGTAAGCTACTGCTGAGGTTCTTGGCCAACAGATGAACAACCATAGTAATGATGGAGGTGGAGCTCAGGGCCCGATGACACTGGCAAACTTCTTGAAGGTTAATCCATCTAAGTTCAAGGGAACTACTAGCCCGACTGAAGCCGATACATGGTTTCAGGCTATAGAGCGAGCACTGCAAGCACAAGTGGTACCTGAAGGACAGCGTGTTGAGTTCGCTACCTATATGCTCACCGGTGAAGCGTCGCATTGGTGGCAAGGTATTCGACGTCTTCTGCAGCAGGGTGATGACTATATCACCTGGAATGTCTTCCAAGAGGAGTTCTATAAGAAGTACTTTCTGACTTCTGCCAGGACGGCTAAGGAACTTGAGTTACTACAGCTGAAGCAGGGTACCATGTCCGTATCAGAGTATACTGATAAGTTTGAAGAGCTGTTCAGGTTCTCTCGTATATGCCAAGGGACTCCGGTGGAATATGAGGAATGGAAGTGTGTTAAGTATGAAGGAGAACTTCGAAGTGATATCTTCAGTTCAGTAGGACCAATGGAGATCAGAACTTTCTCCAAGTTGGTGAACAAGTGCAGAGTTGCTGAGGAGTGTGTGAAGAAGACAGCTGCTGAGAGAGGGAGTCACAAAGGTTCATTCCCACAGAACTGAGGGAAGAGCTTTGCACCTAGAGGTCCGCCCTTCAAGAGGGGAGGCTCTTTGGTGCACGAAATTGTGATCATCAACAATGGCGCAAAAAACTTGGTAGCGCTTTCAAACGTGAATCACACTTAGTCACAACTCCGCACAACTAACCAGCAAGTGCACTGGGTCGTCCAAGTAATACCCTACGTGAGTAAAGGTCGATCCCACGGAGATTGTTGGTATGAAGCAAGCTATGATCATCTTGTAAATCTCAGTTAGGCGGATAATAAATGTTATGGAGTTTTTGAATAGTAAATAAATAAAACAGAAAATAAAGATAGAGATACTCATGTAATTCAATGGTGAGAATTTCAGATAAGTGCATGGAGGTGCTGTGTTCCTTCTGAATCTCTGCTTTCCTACTGCTTTCATCCAATCCTTCTTACTCATTTCCATGGCAAGCTGTATGTATGGCATCACCGTTGTCAATGGCTACATCCCATCCTCTCAGTGAAAATGGTCCAAATGCTCTGTCACAGCACGGCTAATCATCTGTCAGTTCTCCATCATGTTGGAATAGAATCCCTTGATTCTTTTGCGTTTGTCATCACGCCCAACAATCGCGAGTTTGAAGCTCGTCACAGTCATTCAATTCTGGAATCCTACTCGGAATACCACAGACAAGGTTAGATTTTCCGGATTCCCATGAATGCCGCCATCAATTCTAGCTTATACCACGAAGATTTTGATTAAGGAATCCAAGAGATATGCGCCCGGTCTAAGGTAGAATGGAAGTGGTTGTCAGTCACGCGTTCATAGGTGAGAATGATGATGAGTGTCACGGATCATCATATTCATCATGTTGAAGTGCAACGAATATCTTAGAATAAGAACAAGAGGAATTGAATAGAAAATAGTAGTAATTGCATTGAAACTTGAGGTACAGCAGAGCTCCACACCCTTAATCTATGGTGTGTAGAAACTCCACCGTTAAAAATACATAAGTGATGAAGGTCCAGGGATGGCCGAGAGGCCAGCCCCCAAAACGTGATCACAGGATAAAAAAATACAATCAAAGATGTCTAATACACTAGTAAAAAATTCTACTTATACTAAACTAGCTACTAGGGTTTACAGAAGTAAGTAATTGATGCATAAATCCACTTCCGGGGCCCACTTGGTGTATGTTTGGGCTGAGCTTGATCTTTACACGAGCTGAGGATTATCTTGGAGTTGAACGCCAAGTTGTAACGTGTTTTTGGCGTTCAACTCTGGTTCGTGACGTGTTTCTGGCGTTTGACTCTAGAATGCAGCATGGAACTGGCGTTGAGCGCCAGTTTACGTCATCTAATCACGAATAAAGTATGGACTATTATATATTTCTAGAAAGCTATGGATGTTTACTTTCCAACGCCGTTGAGAGCGCGCCATTTGGAATTTTGTAGCTCCAGAAAATCCATTTCGAGTGTATGGAGGTCAGATTCCAACAACATCAGCAGTCCTTTGTCAGCCTTCTTATCAGAGTTTTGCTCAGGTCCCTCAATTTCAGCCAAAAAATACCTGAAATCATAGAAAAACATACAAACTCATAGTAAAGTCCAGAAATATGAATTTTACATAAAAACTAATGAAAACATCCCTAAAAGTAGCTAGATCATACTAAAAACTACCTAAAAATAATGCCAAAAAGCGTATAAATTATCCGCTCATCACAACACCAAACTTAAATTGTTGCTTGTCCCCAAGCAACTGAAAATCAATTAGGATAAAAAGAAGAGAATATACTATAAATTCCAAAATATCAATAAATATTAGTTCTAATTAGATGAGCGGGACTTGTAGCTTTTTGCTTCTGAACAGTTTTGGCATCTCACTTTTTCCCTTGAAGTTTAGAATGATTTGCATCTATAGGAGCTTAGAATTTCAGATAGTGTTATTGATTCTCCTATTTAAGTTTGTTGGTTCTTGAACACAGCTACTTTTATGAGTCTTGGTCGTGGCCCTAAGCACTTTGTTTTCCAGTATTACCACCGGATACATAAATGCCACAGACACATAACTGGGTGAACCTTTTCAGATTGTGACTCAACTTTGCTAAAGTCCCCAGTTAGAGGTGTCCAGAGCTCTTAAGCACACTCTTTTTGCTTCGGATCATGACTTTAACCACTCAGTCTCAAGCTTTTCACTTGGACCTGCATGCCACAAGCACATGGTTAGGGACAGCTTGATTTTGCCGCTTAGGCCTGGATTTTATTTCCTTGGGCCCTCCTATCCATTGATGCTCAAAGCCTTGGATCCTTTTTACCCTTGCCTTTTAGTTTTAAGGGCTATTGGCTTTTTCTGCTTGCTTTTTCTTTTTCTTTCTATTTTTTTGCCATTTTTCTATTTTTTATTATTTTTTTTCACAAGCTTTTGCTTTTTCACTGCTTTTTCTTGCTTCAAGAATCAATTTTCATATTTTTCAGATTGTCAATAATATTTCTCTTTGTTCATTATTCTTTCAAGAGCCAACAATTTTAACATTCATAAACAACAAGATCAAAATTTGCACTGTCCAAGCATTTATTCAGAAAACAAAAAGTATTGTCACCACATCAATATAATTAAA
>NC_029775.3:25285382-25314527 GCF_000817695.3 Arachis duranensis
ATAGCCTTAAGACATAGTTACTCAATACTAATGATCATGAGGTAGAGACACAAAACATAAACACACATATAGCATAAAAATCGAAAAATAGAGAAATAAGAACAAGGAATGAGTCCACCTTAGTGGCGTCTTCTTCTTGAAGGACCAATAATGTCCTTAAGCTCTTCTATGTCTCTTCTTTGCCTTTGCTGCTCCTCCCTCATTGCTCTTTGATCTTCTCTAATTTCATGGAGAATGATGGAGTGCTCTTGATGTTTCACCCTTAATTGATCTACATTGTAACTCAAATCTTCAAGAGAAGTGTTGAGTTGTTCCCAATAGTTGTTGGGAGGAAAGTGCATCCCTTGAGGCATCTCCGAGATTTCTTGGTGATGGGCTTCCTCATGCGTCTCTTGGGTTCCATGAGTGGGCTCTCTTGTTTGCTCCATCCTTTTCTTAGTGATGGGCTTGTCCTCCTTAATGGAGATGTCTCCTTCTATGATGACTCCAGTTGAGTAACATAGATGGCAAATAAGATGAGGAAAAGCTAGCCTTGCCAAAGTAGAGGACTTATCGGCTATTTTGTAGAATTCAAGGGAGATAACTTCATGAATTTCTACTTTCTCTCCAATCATGATGCTATGGATCATGATTGCCTGATCTACAGTAACTTCATATCGGTTGCTAGTGGGGATGATGGACCGTTGGATGAACTCCAACCATCCTCTAGCCAGAGGCTTGAGGTCTAGTCTTCTCAGTTGAACCAGCTTGCCTTTGGAGTCTCTTTTCCATTGGGCTCCTTCAACACATATGTCCCTAAGGACTTGGTCCAACTTTTGATCAAAGTTGACCCTTCTTGTGTAGGGGTGTGCATCTCCTTACATCATGGGAAAGTTGAATGCCAACCTCACATTTTCCGGACTAAAATCTAAGTATTTCCCCCGAACCATTGTAAGATAGTTCTTTGGATTCGGGTTCTTACTTTGATCATGGTTCCTAGTGATCCATGCATTGGCATAGAACTCTTGAACCATCAAGATTCTAACTTGTTGAATGGGGTTGGTCAGAACTTCCCAACTTCTTCTTTGAATCTCACGTCGGATCTCCGGAAACTCATTTTTCTTGAGCTTGAAAGGGACCTCAGGGATCACCTTCTTCTTGGCCACAACATCATAGAAGTGGTCTTGATGGGCTTTAGAGATGAATCTTTCCATCTCCCATGACTCGGAGGTGGAAGCTTTTGCCTTCCCTTTTCCTTTTCTAGAAGATTCTCCGGCCTTAGGTGCCATCAATGGTTATGGAAAAATAAAAATCTATGCTTTTATCACACCAAACTTAAAATATTGCTCGCCCTCAAGCAAGAGAAGAAAGAAAAGAAGAAGAAGAAAAGAAAATATGGAGGAGAGTGGAGAAAGGTGTATTCGGCCAAGGTATAGGAGAGGGGGTTGTGTTGTTTGAAAATTAAGGAGAATGGATGGGGTTATATAGTGAGGGGAGAGGGAGTAGGTTTGGCCATTTAGGGTGGGTTTGGGTGGGAAAGAAATTTGAATTTTGAAGGTAGGAAGAGTGGATGGATGTGAGTGGTGAAGGGGGTAATTGGGAAGAGAGATTGAGGTGATTGGTGAAGGGTTTTGGGGAAGAGTATTTATTGGAAAGAGAGGATGAATGTTGAGAAGAGGGGAGAATATGGTAGGTGGGGATCCTGTGGAGTCCACAGATCCTGAGATGATCCTGTGGGGTCTACAGATCCTGAGGTGTCAAGGATTTACATCTCTACACCAATTAGGCATGTAAAATGCCTTTACATGCAATTCTAGCGTTTAAACGCCGAAGTGATGCATGTTCTGGGCGTTCAACGCCCATGTGCAGCATGTTTCTGGCGTTCAGCGCCAGCTCTCCTCAGGGTGCATTCCTGGCGTTTGAATGCCAGGGTGTTGCTTGTTTCTGGCGTTCAACACCAGATCCATGCTCTGTTCTGGCGTTGAACGCCAGCCAGACGTTCCTTACTGGCGTTTAAACGCCAGTAAGTCCTTCCTCCAGGGTGTGATTTTTCTTCTGCTGTTTTTTATTCTATTTTTAATTTTAATATTTTTTTCGTGACTCCACATGATCATGAACCTAATAAAACATAAAAGAACAATGAAAATAAAATAAAATTAGATAAATAAAAATTGGGTTACCTCCCAATAAACGCTTCTTTAATGTCAATAGCTTGACAGTGGGCTCTCATGGAGCCACACAGGTGATCAAGTCAATGTTGTATAGTCCCAACACCAAACTTAGAGTTTGGTTGTGAGGATTCAACACCAAACTTAGAGTTTGGTTGTGGTCTCCCAACACCAAACTTAGAGTTTGACTGTGGGGGTTCTGTTTGACTCTGTACTGAGAGAAGCTTTTCATGCTTCCTCTCCATTGTTAAAGAAGATCCTTGAGCTTCAAACATAAGGTAGTCTCCATTAAATTGAAAGACTAATTCTCCTCTGTTAACATCTATCACAGCTCCTGCTGTGGCTAGGAAAGGTCTTCCAAGGATGATGCATTCATCCTCCTCCTTCCTGGTGTCTAAGATTATGAAATCAGCAGGGATGTAAAGGCCTTCAACCTTTACCAACACGTCCTCTACCAATCCATAAGCTTGTCTTACTGACTTGTCTGTCATTTGTAATGAGAATAAGGCAGGTTGTACCTCAATGATCCCTAGCTTCTCCATTACAGAGAGTGGCATAAGATTTATGCTTGACCCCAGGTCACACAGAGCCTTTTCAAAGGTCATGGTGCCTATGGTACAGGGTATTAAGAATTTTCCAGGATCTTGTTTCTTTTGAGGTAAAGTTTGCTGAACCTATGTATCTAGTTTACCAATGAGCAAGGGAGGTTCACCTTCCCAAGTCTCATTACCAAATAACTTGGCATTCAATTTCATGATAGCTCCTAGATATTGAGCAACTTGCTCTCCAGTTACATCTTCATCCTCTTCAGAGGAAGAATAGTCTTCAGAGCTCATGAATGGCAGAAGGAGTTTTAATGGAATCTCTATGGTCTCTATATGGGCCTCAGATTCCTTTAGGTCCTCAATAGGGAACTCCTTCTTGGTTGGGAGATGTTCCATGAGGTCTTCCTCATTGGGATTCGCATCCTCTCCCTCCTTCTTGCATTCGGCCATGTTGAGTATATCAATGGCCTTGCACTCTCTCTTTGGATTCTCTTCTGTATTGCTTGAGAGAGTACTAGGAGGGGTTTCAGTAACTTTCTTACTCAGTTGGCCTACTTGTGCCTCCAAATTTCTAATGGAGGATCCTGTTTCACTCATGAAACTTAAAGTGGTCTTAGACAGATTAGAGACTAAATTTGCTAAGTTAGAGGTACTCTGTTCATAATTCTCTGTCTGTTGCTGAGAAGATGATGGAAAAGGCTTGATATTACTGAGCCTATTTCTTCCACCATTATTAAAGCCTTGTTGAGGCTTTTGTTGATTAGGTGTTTCCATAAGGTTCACCTAAGTAATTTACCCCTGCAAGGGTTATCAGGATCATAAGCTTCTTCTTCAGAAGATGCCTCTTTAGTACTGTTGGATGCATTTTGCCATCCATTCAGACTTTGGGAAATCATGTTGACTTGCAGAGTCAACATTTTGTTCTGAGCCAATATGGCATTCAGAGCATCAATCTCAAAAATTCCCTTCCTCTGAGGCGTCCCATTATTCACGAAATTCCTCTCAAAAGTGTAGATGAACTGGTTATTTGCAACCATGTCAATAAGTTCTTGAGCTTCTGCAGGCGTTTTCTTTAGGTGAATGGATCCACCTGTAGAATGGTCCAGTGACATCTTAGAGAACTCAGACAGACCATAATAGAATATATCCAAAATGGTCCATTCTGAAAGCATGTCAGAAGGACACCTTTTGGTCATCTGCTTGTATCTTTCCCAAGCTTCATAGAGGGATTTGCCATCTTTTTGTTTGAATGTCTGAACATCCAATCTAAGCTTGCTCAGCTTTTGAGGAGGAAAGAATTTAGCCAAGAAGGCCGTGACCAGCTTATCCCAGGAGTCCAGGCTATCCTTAGGTTGTGAATCCAACCATGTTCTAGCTTTGTCTCTTACAGCAAAAGGAAAAAGCATGAGCCTGTAGACTTCAGGATCTACTCCATTCTTTTTTACAGTCTTACAAATCTGCAAGAACTCAGTTAAAAACTGATAGGGATCTTCTGATGGAAGTCCATGAAACTTGCAGTTTTGTTGCATTAGAGCAACTAGTTGAGGTTTCAGCTCAAAATTGTTTACTCCAATGGCAGGAATTGAGATGCTTCTTCCATCAAACTTGAAAGTAGGTGTAGTATAATCACCAAGCATTCTTCTTGCATTATTGTTGTTGGGTTCGGCTGCCATCTCCTTTTCTTGTTCAAAAATTTCAGCAAGGTTGTCTCTAGATTGTTGTAATTTAGCTTCTCTTAGTTTCCTCTTCAGAGTCCTTTCAGGTTCAGGGTCAGCTTCAACAAGAATACCTTTTTCCTTGTTCTTGCTCATATGAAAGAGAAGATAACAAGAAAAGAAGAGAAGAGGAATCCTCTATGTCACAGTAAAGAGGTTCCTTATTATTAGTAGAAGAAGAAAGGGAATAAAGAATGGAGAATCCAAACACAAAGGTGAGGATATGGGCAGTGATTTGAGATGAAGAGAGGTGAAGAGAAGTGTTAGTAAATAAATAAATAAATAGAAGAAGATGAGAGAGGGAGAAATTTTCGAAAATAAATTTTGAAAAGGAGTTAAATGATTTTCGAAAATTAAATTAAAATTAAATTTTAAAACAATTAGTTAATTTAAAAAGAATTTTGAAAAAGGGATGAGATATTTTCGAAAATTAGAGAGGGAAAAGTAGTTAGGTGGTTTTGAAAAAGATAAGAAACAAACAAAAAGTCAAATAGTTAGTTGAAAAAGATTTGAAAATCAAATTTAAAAAGATAAGAAGATAAGAAGTTAGAAAATATATTTTAAAATCAAATTTTTGAAAATGATAAAATTTTGAAAAAGATATGATAAAAAGATATGATTAAAAAGATATGGTTGGAAAAGATTTAATTTTTAAAATTAAAATTAATTACTTAACTAACAAGAAACTAAAAGATAAGATTCTAGAATTTAAAGATTGATCCTTTCTTAACAAGAAAATAACAAACTTCAAATTTTTGAATCAATCATATTAATTGTTAGCATAATTTTCGAAAATAAAGATAAAACTAAGAAAAAGATTTTTGAAAAATATTTTAAAACATTAAATTTTCAAAAATTAAATAAAAAATGAAAAAGATTTGATTTTTTTGAAAAAGTTTTAATAAGATAAGATTTTTAAAATTTGAAAATTTTGACTTGACTAACAAGAAAACAACTTATTTTAAAAATTTTTGACCAAGTCAACCCAAAATTTCGAATTTTTGAGAGAAAAAAGGAAAAGATATCTTTTTTATTTTTTGAATTTTTAATGATGAGAGAGAAAAACAAAAAAATGACCCAAAACATGAAAATTTTGGATCAAAACACATTATGCATGCAAGAACACTATGAATGTCAAGATGAATACCAAGAACACTTTGAAGATCATGATGAACATCAAGAACATATTTTTGAAAAATTTTTTATGCAAAGAAAACATGCAAGACACCAAATTTAGAAATCTTTAATGCTTATACAATATGAATGCAAAGATGCACATGAAAAACAATAAAAGACACAAAACCAGAAAACATCAAGATCAAACAAGAAGATTTACCAAGAACAACTTGAAGATCATGAAGAACACCATGAATGCATGAATTTTTGAAAAATACAAGAAAAATTTTTAAAGTTTGCAATTGACACCAAACTTAAAATTTGACTCAAGACTCAAACAAGAACACATAATATTTTTGGTTTTTATGATTTTATGATTTTTTTGTATTTTCTTTACTAAATTTTTCGAAAACATATTTTGGAAAAAGGAAGTAATGAATTCATAGTCCTCAATCCAAATCCTATGAGTTAGACATGGCTTAATAGCTAGCCAAGCTAAAACACGTTATATGAAACTCTAGGATTCATTCTTGAAAACTCTGAAAATTTTCGAAAACAGGTGAGAAATTTTGAAAAATATTTTTGAAAACTTTTTGAAAAGAAAATAAAAAGAAAATTACCTAATCTGAGCAACAAGATGAACCGTCAGTTGTCCAAACTCGAACAATCCCCGGCAACGGCGCCAAAAACTTGGTGTTGTTGCCGGATCAGAAAAACTTGGCGCTGTTGTTGCACGTAATTGTAATTAAAACAATCCCCGGCAACGGCGCCAAAAACTTGGTGCACGAAATTGTGATCATCAACAATGGTGCCAAAAACTTGGTAGCGCTCTCAAACGTGAATCACACTTAGTCACAACTCCGCATAACTAACCAGCAAGTGCACTGGGTCGTCCAAGTAATACCTTACGTGAGTAAGGGTCGATCCCACGGAAATTGTTGGTATGAAGCAAGCTATGGTGATCTTGTAAATCTCAGTTAGGCGGATAAAAAATGTTATGGAGTTTTCAAATAGTAAATAAATAAAACAGAAAATAAAGATAGAGATACTCATGTAATTCAATGGTGAAAATTTCAGATAAGTGCATGGAGGTGCTGTGTTCCTTCTGAATCTCTGCTTTCCTACTGCTTTCATCCAATCCTTCTTACTCCTTTCCATGGCAAGCTGTATGTAGGGCATCACCGTTGTCAATGGCTACATCCCATCCTCTCAGTAAAAATGGTCCAAATGCTCTATCACAGCACGGCTAATCATCTGTCGGTTCTCGATCATGTTGGAATAGAGTCCCTTGATTCTTTTGCATTTGTCATCACGCCCAACAATCACGAGTTTGAAGCTCGTCACAGTCATAAAATCCCAGAATCCTACTCGGAATACCATAGACAAGGTTAGACTTTCCGGATTCCCATGAATGCCGCCATCAATTCTAGCTTATACCACGAAGATTCTGATTAAAGAATCCAAGAGATATGCGCCCGGTCTAAGGTAGAACGGAAGTGGTTGTCAATCACGCGTTCATAGGTGAGAATGATGATGAGTGTCACGGATCATCACATTCATCATGTTGAAGTGCAATGAATACCTTAGAATAAGAACAAGAGGAATTGAATAGAAAATAGTAGTAATTGCATTGAAACTTGAGGTACAGCAGAGCTCCACACCCTTAATCTATGGTGTGTAGAATCTCCACCGTTAAAAATATATAAGTGATGAAGGTCCAGGCATGGCAGAGAGGCCAGCCCCAAAACGTGATCACAGGATAAAAAAATACAATCAAAGATGTCTAATACACTAGTAAAAAGTTCTATTTATACTAAACTAGCTACTAGGGTTTACAGAAGTAATTAATTGATGCATAAATCCACTCTCGGGGCCCACTTGGTGTATGTTTGGGCTGAGCTTGATCTTTACACGAGCTGAGGCTTATCTTGGAGTTGAACGCCAAGTTGTAACGTGTTTTTGGCGTTCAACTCTGGTTCGTGACGTGTTTCTGGCGTTTGACTCTAGAATGCAGCATGGAACTGGCGTTGAGCGCCAGTTTACGTCATCTAATCACGAATAAAGTATGAACTGTTATATATTGCTGGAAAGCTCTGAATGTCTACTTTCCAACGCCGTTGAGAGCGTGCCATTTGGAGTTCTGTAGCTCCAGAAAATTCAATTTTGAGTGCAGGGAGGTCAGATTCCAACAGCATCAGTAGTCCTTTGTCAGCCTTCTTATCAGAGTTTTGCTCAGGTCCCTCAATTTCAGCCAGAAATTACCTGAAATCACAGAAAAACACACAAACTCATAGTAAAGTCCAGAAATGTGAATTTTACATGAAAACTAATGAAAACATCCCTAAAAGTAGCTAGATCATACTAAAAACTACCAAAAAACAATGCCAAAAAGCGTATAAATTATCCGCTCATCACTCTTCCAGGAGGCCCAACAACAACAACTACCAAGGGAAAAGGTATGGGAAGCAGCCTCAGAATGAGCAAGCTTGTACTAGGTGTGGGAGTCACCATCCGGGAACCCCGTGCAAGGCTGGATGGGGCTTGTGCTACAATTGTGGAAAGGCGGGGCATAAAGCCGCCAACTATCTGAAGAAGCAGAAACAAGGTGCTGGAAAAGCACAACAGACTGGTTGGGTGTTCACCACCTCAGCTATTGGTGCTGAGGGATCCGAGACACTCATTCGAGGTAACTGTGAAATGGCTGGTCAAATTTTAAATGCTTTGTTTGATTCGGGAGCATCGCATTCATTCATTGCATTTGAGAAAGTCCATGAGTTAGGATTGAAGATTGCAACCTTAGGTTATGACCTAAAAGTGTATAATGCTACCCATGAAGCCATGGTAACTAGGCTAGGATGCCCGAAAGTTTCCTTTAGGTTCAAGCAGCGTGATTTTGTTCATAATTTAGTCTGCTTGCCAATGATCGGTCTTGATCTTATCTTGGGATTGGACTGGTTATCTAAGAACCATGTCTTGCTTGATTGTTCTACAAAGTCGGTGTACTTTATGTCGGAAGATACGGAAGGGCCGGTTGTGGTGAATAATTATTACTTGAATTCGATGATGGTAAACTGTTTCGGAACCGAATGTCTGGGTATCCTATTGTTAACCGAGGGTGTTTCGGGTGATGATCAAAGGTTGGAGCAGATTCCGGTAGTGTGTGAGTTTCCGAAAGTGTTTCCTAATGACATTGATGAATTTCCACCTAACCAAGAGGTCGAGTTTATTATTGAATTGGTGCCTGGGGCAGGACTAATCTCAAGTGCTCCTTATAGGATGTCACCATTAGAGATGGTCGAGCTAAAGTCTCAGTTAGAGGATTTGTTGGGTAAGAACTTTATCCGACTAAGTGTTTCCCCGTGGGGTGCTCCATTGTTACTGGTAAAGAAGAAGGATGGGAGTATGCGGCTCTGTGTGGATTACAGGCAGCTGAACAAGGTCACAATAAAGAATAAGTACCCATTGCCGAGAATTGATGATCTCATGGATCAGTTACAAGGAACTGGAGTTTTCTCCAAGATCGATTTGCGATTCAGTTATCACCAGATAAGGGTGAGGGGTGAGGATATCCCTAAGATCGCTTTCAGGACTCGTTATGGTCATTACGAGAACACTGTAATGTCCTTTGGATTGATGAACGCTCTTGCGGTATTCATGGATTACATGAACAGAGTTTTCCGTCCGTTTCTGGATAAATTTGTTGTTGTCTTCATTGACGACATACTAATTTATTCCAAAACTGAAGAAGAGGATGCGAAACACTTGAGGACCGTGTTGCAAATTCTAAAAGAGAAGAAACTCTATGCAAAACTGTCTAAGTGTGAGTTTTGGAAGAGTGAGGTGAATTTTTTGGGCCACATGGTGAGTAAAAAGGGAATAGTCGTAGATCCAACTAAGGTGGAGGCTGTGATGGATTGGAAGTAACCAGCCACCGTAACGGAGATAAGGAGTTTTCTGGGCTTAGTTGGCTATTACCGAAGGTTTATCAAGGGCTTTTCACAGATAGCTTTGCCAATGACAAATTTAACCCGCAAAGACACTCCGTTTGTTTGGACTCCTGAATGCGAGGAGAGCTTTCAGACATTGAAGAAAAAGTTGACCACTGCACCTGTGTTAGTGTTACCTGAGCCGAACGAGCCATTTGAGGTATACTGTGATGCCTCATTGAAGGGTCTAGGGTGCGTGCTGATGCAGCATCATAATGTGATGGCGTATGCCTCACGGCAGTTGAGACCGCATGAAGTTAATTATCCTACGCATGATTTGGAGCTTACTGCGGTCGTGTTTGCGCTAAAGGTGTGGAGGCATTACCTCTATGGGGTTAAGTTCCAAGTTTTCTCTGATCATAAGAGCTTGAAGTACCTCTTTGATCAGAAAGAGCTTAATATGAGGCAGAGGAGGTGGATGGAATTGTTGAAGCACTACGACTTTGAGTTGAATTACCATCCGGGAAAGGAGAATGTAGTGGCGGATGCGTTGAGTCGAAAGTCGCTGTATGCCGCTCGGATGACACTTCAAGAAGAAAAGTTGCTCAAGGAGTTCGAGAATCTGAAAATTGGTGTCCAAGAAGTGTCTGGGACTCTGTGTTTGAGTCGATTACAGATCTCGAGTGACTTTAAGTCTGAACTCCTGAAGGCTCATGAGGATGATGACGCATTGTCAAAGGTGTTACCGGCCATTGAGCAAGGAAAATAGTAGAGAGTGTCGGAAGAAAAAGATGGGTTATGGAGATTCAAGGGTAGGATCATTGTGCCGGATGTTGACACTTTGAGGCAGGATATCTTAAAGGAGGCACACAAAAGTGGATTCTCCATTCACCCGGGAAGTACTAAAATGTACCATGATTTAAAGGCGATGTTTTGGTGGCCGGGTATGAAATATGATGTGGCGGAATATGTTTCAAGGTGCTTAACTTGTCAAAAGGTAAAGATTGAACATCAAAGGCCTACCGGTATGTTGCAACCTTTAGAGATTCCACAATGGAAGTGGGAAAGTATTGTAATGGACTTCACGTAAGGATTGCCAAGGACTAGGGCTGGTTTTGATGCTATCTGGGTGATTGTGGACCGACTGACGAAGTCAGCTCACTTTTTACCCATTCGTATGACTTACACCCTTGAGGAGCTAGCACGGTTATACATAAAGGAGATTGTAAGACTTCATGGTGTACCTGCTACTATAATCTCTGATAGAGATCCTCGTTTCACTTAAAGGTTTTGGGGTGCATTTCAGAAAGCTTTTGGAACCCGACTAAGTTTGAGCACGGCTTACCATCCTCAAACAGATGGTCAATCCAAGAGGACGATCCAAACACTAGAGGATATGTTGAAAGCTTGTGTTTTGGACTAACTGGCGAGTTGGGATCGGTATATGCCGTTAGTGGAGTTTGCATACAATAATAGTTATCATGCGAGCATCGGAATGGTTCTGTATGAGGCCTTGTATAGGAGGAAATGTCAATCTCCACTATGTTGGTATGAAGCTGAAGAGAAAGACTTGTTGGGGCCGGAAATGATAGCTGAGACCACTGAACAAGTCAAGAAAATCCGAGATAGGATGCTTACGGCGCAGAGTCGCCAGAAGAGTTACGCCGATTAGAGGTGGAAACCCTTGGAATTTGAGGAAGGAGATCATGTTTTCCTTAAGGTTACTCCAACTACAAGAGTAGGAAGGGCGATTAAGGCAAAGAAGTTGAATCCTAGATACGTTGGTCCATTTCAGATCCTGGAGAGGATTGGACCGGTGGCGTATCGGATGGCTCTACCACCACACCTTTCGAACCTGCACGACGTATTTCACGTGTTGCAGCTTCGGAAGTACACTCCTGATGCTAGCCATGTGTTGGAACCAGAATCGGTTCAGTTAAGAGAAGATCTGACGCTTCCAGTGGCTCCGGTCAGAATTGATGACACTAGTATCAAACGGTTGCATGGGAAAGAGGTTTCATTAGTCAAAGTGGCATAGAGTCGAGGCGGTGTTGAGGAACACACTTAGGAACTTGAGTCGGAAATGCGAACGGATTATCCGCACTTATTCTCAGGTAGTTGCATTTGAATTTTGTAGGCAAAATTCCCAATTAGGTGGGTAGAATGTAAGGCCTGGTTAATTAACGGCTAATTAAGCCATAAATGAGAATTTATTCTAGAAAGCCAAAAAATGTGATTTTTATGGCTTAATATGATAGAGGAGATTGAGACGAGAATTTCGGTACTAATTTTTATAGAAATCGGACCAAGATTGGACCGAACGGGCCAAATCGGGCCAACCGGACCCAAAGTGGGCCCTTGGCCCAACTAAACTAAACTAAAACCCTAGTTTTCAGCACTCTCTCTCCTCATTTGAGACACTAAACACGCTGAAATGGAGGCCATGGAGGGAAGAACTCTCTCTCAACTTCTATCTTTCACTTGATCTTCAAACCACCATAACTTTTGATCTAGAGCTCCGATTGCTGCACCGTTTGCGGCCATGCATTCACTGCAGAAAGCTCTAAAAAACCCATATAGTCAATCTTGAGGTAAGCCACGTTTTGCTCTTCGAATTTCCAGCTTTGATTTCGAGTTTCATGAGCATAAATGTTGAGATTTTGGGCTCTTTGATGTTATAGGGCCCAACTCTCTTGAAGGAGAAGGTTAATCTTGTCTCCTTGGACCTTGGGTATGGTAAAATTCTCAACCCTAGTGTAATTTGTTGTTCTATGATGTTTGGGTATTGAGATGTTGTGTATGGGTATGATGATTGTGGCTTAGGTTGTGTATGTGTAAATATTGGAGCTTGATTAGTGATATTAAAAAGCTTGAAAAGAGATTTGGTGGTGAAAAATCTGTTCTTGGAAGTATTGAGGCCTTGAGAGCTTGAGGAAAAAGTGGTTTGGAAGTGCTCCGGTTGAGCTTGGGAAATCGGCTAAGGTATGGTCTCGGTTTCCCATATCTAATATGCAATGTGGTAGGAAATACTTAGGCTATAGGCCCTAAGATAGGCATTGAACTGTTGATGTTGTTGAATGGTTGAAATATATGATGTGGTCATATATGTGATGATGATTATTGATGCCTTAATGGTATGATGTATGAGAAATATGCATGTTGTGATATATGCTTGATGATTGATTATGGTTAAATTGTGGGTGGAACCATGTTGATGGTGAGTATGATATTGATTGTGTACAATGATGATTTATTGGAATTGGTGTTGTTGAAAATTGGCATGAGGAGGAGAATAGGATATGTCAATGTGTTTGAGTTTGAGCCACTTGGGTGAAGTGGGTTAAAATGATGGGATAGTGATTTTGGTGAATTGTGGTAAAGTGTCAATGTGTGAGTTGAGGAGGCTTGATGTTGAATTTGATATATTTTGATTGATTTCAAAGAAAAGGGATGAAATTGGCATGTTTTGATTGATTTTTAAAATAGTTGAAAATGGCTTGTTTTACAAATAGCACTTTGTGGTTTTGTATGAAAAATATAGTTTTTGGGCATACTTTGACGGGACATAACTTGAACTACGGATCTCTGTTTTGTGCCAAATCTATTTAAAAATGAAATTGGATATGGGATGTCCATGCCGTTCAAAGAACGGGTGAAAAACGATTTAAAATGAGAAAGTTATGTCCGTTGGAAGATTGGGGGTTGAATCTGTAAATTCTGCAGTTTTGAACTTAGAAAATTTTTAGCAGAATGACCCCCCACGCGTAGGCGCACTTGGCGCGTATGCACTGTTCTTCTGGAAAGCGCCATCCACGCGTGCGCATGGTGTGCGCAGGCGCGCCGATGTGCTGCACCCAATGCCCAGCCATTTTCCAGAGAGTTGTGCCAGAACTGTGCCGATTTGTGCCTGGGGCACGAGAGCACCCACGCGTACGCGTGGCTGATGCGTGCGCGTCGCTTGGCTATTTTTCAATCCACGCGTTAGCGTGCATGACGCTTACGCGTCGATGAGTTTTTGTGGCCATCCACGCGTGCGCGTGGAGTGCGCGTACGCGTGGCCCTGTTTTTCATTCCAAAGTTGATTTTTGAGTTTTAAAAGCCAAATTTCATACTTTTAAGCCTCCGATCTCACCACTTATGTCTTAAATCATTATGATGTGCCTAGAAATGAGGAAATGAGCTAGGGGATGTGGTAACTTGCGAGTGAAGCAAGGGAAAAATGAATGATCAATGAGTATCAAAGATGATTATGTGAGATGCAGAGGATGGCGGTGGAAGTGCTGGTTATGCCATGGGCCGAAAGGCCGTAATTGTTAATGAAATGGCTAGTTATAGATTTAACTGTGAGCCGGATGGCTGGTTATAGATTTAACCGTGAGCCGGATGGCTGGATTATTGCCGTGTTACGACGGAGCCATGATTATGGCTAAGAATAAATGCATATATGCTGTTGAATGAATTGTGAATGTGGCACTTCCACTATCGGAGATGAGAGTTTCCCTGGGAGAAAGCAGTGGCTAGCCACCACGTGCTCCAGGTTGAGACTCGAAGCTCTTTTGACCCTATGTCGTCAGGGTGGCCAGGCACTGTGAAAGCCCTGGATGAGCTCACCCCCATAAATATTCACAAGTGAGGGTGATGGATATGGATCATGATTATGATCAAATTTATATTGAGTATAACTCGAGTTGGGGAGACACGACAGAGGGACAGTCCAATGGTTAGCTACCAGAACTTGTCGGGTTGGCTCTATAACCGACAGATGATATCATCAGCCATTAGGGACAGGCATTCATCATATGCATACTATGTGAATTGTTTGAGATTACCTATTTGACTGCATATTACTTGCTATTTGTCTAAATGCCTTATTTGTTCCTATTTGTATATCTCTTATCTGATATAACTGTGTTTGCTACATTATACTCCTGCTGGCGGTTGGGAGGTCTGAAGGAATTGGAAAGAGAAGCGTTAGTTAGACTGAAGAATCTTTAGTCAGATGCCCTTTATGGTTTAGCTTGTTTATAAGCTTCGATTTTTATCTGGAGGGAGTTCTAGGATTGCCTTCGGCTTTCCTCTATTGTTATATATTATATATGTGGAAGCTGTTACCATGCTGGGGACCTCTGGTTCTCACCCATGCGGATTTTGTGGTTTTCAGATGCAGGACGTGAGGTTTCTCACTGAGGCATGCTGGAGACTCCTGGATTAGCGAAGATCCTTTGTTCTCAGGACTTTTTTTGGTTTATATGTTTCTCTTAGATACTTTTATCTCCATTAAATAATACCAACTGTGATGACTCCTCTTATGGGAGATTTTGGAGAATAGGTTTCTGTATTTGTGTCCCTTTGGGTTTCCTTTGGGGTTTTCCTTATTTTATCATATGTATATACTAAAAATATTTTTTATGCTACTGCTCAAAATAAAAAATGTACTACCAAAATTTTATTGTTTAAAAAATATTTCTAGTAGAAACTCTATATTTCTAATAAGCTTGTATAAAGCACCTTATAATTTATTTATTATTTTATTCTAAAACAATTTTTTCGGTTAAATCACAGTTGGACCAGTTGAATCAGTAAACCAATTATTAAAGCGGTTCAATAATCAGTCCAATTTTTAAAATCTTAGTTTTTAATCACTCACTCTTTCTTTCATCTCTATCTCTCTGTTTTCTCTTCTACTTCTCAATTGCTAAATTCGTTATTTTCATATTACTCCCTCTTCTTTTGTTTCTCATGCGAAAAGAAAGAACAAAACATAATCATTTTTTGTATTATTCATTACTTTTTTTGTAATTTTTATAAAAGGTATTGAACTCAAATTGGTATAAAAATGTGGGAGTTTTGTTTTCTTTATTAAAGATTTTTATTCCAAAAATTTGTTGGTCACCTTCGCTTACCGAAGAATCATTTTACTCGATCACTTTTCTATACCAAAATATTATTTCGATATCTTGTCTTTAGGATCACTGTCCCTTACTAAAATATTATCCCCTTAATCTATTCTATTATATAAAAAATAGGTTTTTACACTTAATGATAAAGCTGACGTGGCATGCTTCTAAGAGTGTTTCCTAATTTATTTCATTTAACTCATTAAATATAATTCATTACGTAGATTAATTATATCAACTAATTGATTTGATTAGATATTTAAGTATAACACAATTTAATATTATGTATATCAATTAATTGAATATAATTGTTAGAGTATAATTAGGATCAATTAGTATTATTCAACGTATCTGAATATTTATCATAGGATATTACGTCTTTATTATTTCGATTCTCTTCTCACCTATAAATACTTTTCTATATTGTATCATTTTACACAACTTGAATACTCACAAACCTTTTTCCTATTGCTCTCTCTCCCCTTTCTAACATGGTATCAAAACCATGGTATCCTCTTTGAGGAGGATAAGTTGATTTTCTTCTGGTGAATTCACCGTACTTTTTATACTTTTCTTCCGTGCCATTTTTTTCCTTCTCTTTGGTTAATGCTTTGATGCTTTTTTGACCTCACCGATTAGCTCATCCACTACTTACTTATTCTCATAGAGAAACCATATGCTTTCCGTCACATTTAGATAGTTTGTCATCTCGTCGCACTTTGTCACTTTTCAATAGTTTTCCGGCAGTTCACCATCTCTTCAGTAGTTTTTCGGCAGTTGGCCACTCTTGCAGAAGTTCCGTCTACATTCTCTTCCAGTAGTTCTATCTGCGTTCCCTTCCGACAGTTTCATCTGCGCTTCCTTCTGGCAATTCCGTCTGCACTTCCTTCCGAAAGTTTTGTCTACGCTTTCTTTCAACAGTTCTGTATGTACTTTCTTCAGGCAATTCCATCTGCACATATTCTATCAGTTTATGTATTTTTTTCTTCAGTTATTTTAAATAAGTTTCAAACTCAAGTTGCCACTTGAGTTTGAGGAGGATGTTAAAGTATAATTAAGATCAATTAACATTATTTAACATATTTAAATATTTAATATAGAATATTACGTCTTTATTATTTCGATTCTCTTAGCACTTATAAATACCTTTTTATATTGTATCATTCTAGTTTATTTAATGATAAAATATATTCATATTAATTCTATCATATAATAGTTTATTTTTCTCTTATATATTTTGATTTGTATAATTACTATTGATCTTGCTGTTTTTGTTTTCCTGAACTGTATTTTATTTTTTTATGACTTGATCATTTAAATAAAAAAATAAAGAAAGAAAAAAAACGATGGCCAAAGGCGGAGGCTAGAAGCCTAAAGCAGCAACATTATTTCTCAGCATTATTATTATTAATATGAACTTTATATTTTTTTTCTAACATTCTTTAATATGAGTTTATTTTTTTATTATTATTAATGCTTTTATTTTATTTTCTCTAATTATAAATCTCCTTATAATAATTCTTTGATAGAATATTTTTTTAGTCTATTAGATTTTTTTTCTATTTTTTGTCAAAAATAATTTATATTAGGAGAAAAAAAGAAGATACAAATTAAATTTTAAAATTCAAATTTAAATAAGATGTGCAAAGATTAACTATTGAATTCATTTGGTAAATTTAAACTCTTTGTATTATCGTCATTGAAAATTTTAAATACTATTATAAAATTTTAGATATTTTTTATTTTATTGTTCTTAAATTATATATTATACCCTATATTTGAAGAGTTTCATCTTTTTTGAAATAACTAAGACATTATATACTTTTCTGGATACAAAGGGATAATGAAGTTGAAGTGAGTAACAAAATTGATGATATAATAAGATACAAATTTATAGAATTTCTAACACAATTGACAAATTTTTAGTTTCAAAATAAATTTTTACTCTATTTCTTATTTTTTATTTGATTTTTCATAATTTTTTCTTAATTTTCTTAATTAATTATGATTGTAATAATTCATCACAAATTTGTGTTTTGTAGAGAAAATTCATCAATCATAAAATACAGAAGACTTAATGAAAAAATTTTAAAAAATGTTGATTAATCACAAAATAAAAAATTATGAATTGTGCTTTAATTATATTATAAAATACAAATTGGGGCTATTTAAAATTATTTTTTTACCATTAATGTTAACTTAAATTATAATAAGGTAAAAAGTAAAAATTGTATATAATAATTTAATTTAATTATTTATACTACCAAAATTATTTTTTATTATATTCCATTCATTTTTATTCATTGGTAATATTTAATTGTCTATTTTAAATAAAAATTTGAATTAATTGAATTGATTTTTTTTCAATTAGTAATATCATTATTACGATATTTGCAATGCTCAGTAATATTGTTTAATTTATTTAATCTGATTAATCATATCTTTCTTATTTTATACTAATTTAACTAATTAAAGTTAATAAATTTCATTTATTTGAATTCTTGCAACCTTTTTATTCCAATAATGTATTTTAATTAATGCATTAATACAATTTTAATATTTATATGTCATTAATAATAATAATAATAATCTTATTTTAATGTAGATCTTGTTTCATTGTAGGAGAAATTTTTCAGAAGTTAGAATACATGAGTTGTTTGCCAAGTTGGAAGATGGTGTCAACAGCTCTGGGCGTCAGCGCCGAATCCTCAGTCGACTTTGTTGGGGGTGCCTCAACCCCAATGCCTGTGATTGAACATGCTTATCTGTTGGTTAATCCTCCATCTATTGCAGTTGTGATGGCTAGTTGACCTCATTTGATTCTTGATTTTGCAGTTGAGGTTGGACCGGATCTAGTTGAAAATATGATGCGAGAAGATGATTTAGATGAAGAGCCCATTGACATTGTTGGAAACAATGATGAAGATAGTCACAGCAATCCACCTACGCATCATGGGCCATCGATTTTCGGCACATAGCAACATCCTCCACATTTCTCAACCTTGAACTTGGAGGCCATCTACCAACAGCTAGACGTAGATCCTACCTTTGGGAGTCATGGACTGCATGATGTAACTGCTTTTACGAAATTTCAGATTGGGCAATATTTCCAAAGTAAGGAGGAAGCTGTGTTGAGTGTAAAGGATTACAGCATCCAGCGTGGAGTTGAGTATAGGGTCATGGAGTTAGACCATCTTAAATACCACAGGAGATGCAAAAAGTTCAGTAAGGTTTCACGTGGTTGATTTGTATCACATTCCAGCAACGAAAGAGCACCTCGGAGGTGAGGAGGTATAACGGACATCACACTTACTTGGCCACCTCGATTTCAAGCAATCACCAATAGCTTGATTATCATGTCATTTGTGTGAGGATCTTTTTGTTGGTTAGAGCCGATGCTACAGTTACAATAAAGGTGTTGCAACAAGCTACTGAAGCAACCTATGGATTCAGGCCTAGCTACAGGAAGGTATGGATGGCAAAGCAGAAGGCACATATGTACAGAGATTGAAAAGAGTCCTATGGAAAGTTGCGCTATTGGATCCTTGGTGTGCGGTCTACCATAGAAGGAACCTCTGCTCTGTCAAAGACCTTTCCAGTTAGAATTGGTGATTAGGTTGATGACTCAACCATGTACTTTCATCATCTTTTCTGGACCATTCCTCCTTGTATTAAGGCTTTTCAACATTTCAAGCCACTGGTCAGCATCGATGGTACTCACTTGTATGGCAAGTATGGAGGTGCTTTGCTCCTGGCTATCGTACAAGATGGAAACTCAAATATCTTTCCCATTGTATTTGCACTTGTGGAAGGGAAAAATGCAGAGTCTTGGGCCTTTTTCTTGACCAACCTGAGAAGACATGTGACTTTACAAGAGGGTATTCTGGTGAAATTTCACAGGAACCTTGGCATCAAGGCTACACTGGAGGCACCTGATAATGATTGGCTACCTCCTCTTGCATATCGTGTATTTTGCATTTGTCATGTTGTGGCCAATTTCTCCCTCGGTTTCAAGGGACACGATGCGAAGAGACTACTTGTGAATACTGCTTATGCAAAGACTGAGGCAAAGTTTGACTCTTGATTTGATATTATGAGAACTAACAATCTGGCTATATGTGATTGGGCAAACAGAATAGAGTACGATAAGTGGACCTAGCACAAGGATGGTGGTAGATACTTTGGCCACATAACGACCAACATATTTGAGTGTATTAACTCTGTTTTGAAGGGAACAAGGAATCTACCAGTCACTTCATTGGTCAAGCCGACTTATCTATGGCTTGCAGAACTGTTTGTGATTTGAGGTCAGACAGTAGAGGCGCAATTGGGCTCTAGGCACCAGTTTTGCCAGGCGTTGGTGAAAGTCATAGAGCACAACTTGACAGATTCGATATGCTTCACTGTCACTCTGTTTGACAGGCATTAGTCTGAGTATACTATGGTCGAGACAACTCCTACCGGTAACTTCTCACTAGGTACATATCGAGTTTCCTTTAGAGATCGTACCTGTGACTGTGGCTACTTTTATGCTCTGCACTACTCATGTTTCCATGCAATCGCATGATGTGCTCAATCACGACTGAACTGGGCAATGTATGTTGATGATGTTTACAGCACGCCTAAGGTATTCAACATGTACCAGATGGTGTTTGCACCATCTATTCCAGAAGGACTTTGACCACCATATGACTGACCCACTATCATTCCTGATCCTAATATGAGACGTGCAAGAGAAGAGCAACTGATGTCTACCAGAATCCGTAACACCATTGAAGAGCCTGATCCTAGTAGACCGAAGCACTGTGGCCTCTGCAGACTGCCCGTGCACACTCGTAGGAGTTGCCTCAGCGAGACTCCATGGTCAGATCCCATGGTTAGATGTTATGTTGCCTTTTTTTAGTTTATGTTATTCTTATTGTTGCCATTTTGTCTTTATTCGAACTAGTTTGAAGTATTGTACGGGTTTCAAAATCATGTATGGTGATTATTATATGGTAATGTTTTTTTAGTATTTCATTAAGTTGATTCCATTCAAAAAGAAGATAACGATAGAAAAGTTACCCTAAATGGTGTACATATAATATAACAGACGTTCATATCACAAAAAAACATAATATAAAGTCATACAGTCATCCAAATAAGCAAACATAAGCAGATATAATATAAAGTCATACAGTCATCCAAATAAACATACATAAGCGGGACACAAATTCATCATAAACATAATAACGCTACTAATCATTGCCATTGTCATGGGCATCGTCTCCAAATACACCAAGTAAATGTGAGCCTGTGCCACATTGAGGAGGATGCCTCATTCTAAAAAGCCTCTGAGGCTGATCTGCTGGAACGTCAGCCGGCGGACCCATTCTAAATGCAGATGAGGGCGTCTCTCCCATGGTGAACTAAGTGTCATATAGACTACCTGCAGGCTCGTTAAGGTCGACCACATACCATGGTTGGTACTCTAACGCCTGAGCCTGTACCTCTGGCATCTACGGCTAGTACACAGGTATATCATCCTGGACCTCCGGCACATACGACATGTAATGCTGGCTGTCATCACCTGTATGATGGTTGCAAAATATGCGTAGAAATTGAATCACCCATTTGATTGTCGATGTCCATGGTCATCATAGTGGTAGTAAAATCAGCATACATCTAGGTGCTGACATCAAAGAATACCTAAAAGCTCGATCCAACAAGAAATGTGCCTTCCTCAATCCCAATCTTCATATTTCCAACCCTCCCATGATCAAACTGGTGACCACGATGCTCGCCAAGACCTCCACCATCACCACTAGCCTCCTGCTCTTGCATCATATCATCTAACCATCACTACTTTCGATCAGTAGCCTGTGTACCAATACGTCGTCGCTGTTTTGCACGCCTGTTATCTGGCACGTCTGGCACTTGTACTAGGGTAGGTGAAGAGAGAACTTTTGCATGGTCTAGAATTCAGAATAAATTTTTGTTGCAAGTATAGCTTCTAAACCAACAAAAGTCCTTTCTTACAAACGTTTTGGTTGTCACAAGTAACAAATCCCTTTAAAATTGATAACCAAGTATTTAAACCTCGGGTCGTCTTCTCAAGGAATTGCAGGAAGGTATGTTCTTATTATTGGTTTTGAGTCTTGTAAATTGGGGGTTTTGAAAGTAAGGAAGAAGTATGTTAATTGACAAGTAAAATAAATAAATGACTATAAAATAAACTCTTGGCAAGATATGAGAAATTGGAAGTCCTATCCTAGTTATCCTTATCGATGGTGATGAGAATTGAGTTTTTAATCCCACTTAGTTAACCTTTACTAAAGCAAAGGAAAGACAAGTGGACTAATTAGTTTGATCTTCAGGTCCTAGCCAATTCCTAAGAAAGGACTAGAGTTATTGGAATTCAATTCAATTAGCAAAAATAACAATTATCAATCATGATGAGTTTGATAACTCAAAAGTCTCCAATTAATCAATTAAAGCCAAGAATATAAAAAGCTAGATAAAAATCATATGTCTGAAAATACCTCAATTTATATCAAATAAAGAAAATCATAACATGAATGGTCATTAAACAAATAAAAGAGAAAATAAATAAATAAGAGCATTGAACCTGAGCTGAAGAAGATAAAAATATTCCTAAGTTCTAAAAATCCTAATCCTAAATCCTAAGAGAGAGGAGAGAGCCTAAAACCTACATCTAAAACCTAAAATTGTGAGTAATGATTCAATCTCCAGTCATCTTCTGAGTCTCTGCATGTTCCCTGACTTTAATCTGTGTTTCTGGGCCGAAAACTGGGTTGAAATTCGGCCCAGAATCTCTGCCCCTGACTTTTGTAATTCTGCAGATCACGCACATCACGCGGCCGCGTTGTCCACGCGATCACGTCACTCAGTGTTTTTCGTACCACGCGTGCGCGTCGTCCACGCATTCGCGTCGTTCGTGCAGATTCCAATCCGCGCGGTCGTGTCAGGCACGCGGACATGTCACTCTGATTTTTTCCATTTTGCGCGTTCGCGTGAGCCAAGCGACCGCGTGACTTCTCGCTGGTCATCCCCTCAATTCCTTGTGTTCCTTCCATTTTTGCACGCTTCCTCTTCATTCTCTAAGCCATTCCTGCCCTATAAAGCCTGAAACACTTAACACACAGATCAAGGCATCGAATAGTAATAAGAGAGGATTAAGATTAGCTAAATTAAGACCAAAGAAGCATGTTTTCAATCATAGAACTAAACTAGGAAGGAATTGTAAAATCATGCAAATCATATGAATAAGTGGGTGAAAAGCTTGATAAAACCACTCAATTAAATACAATATAAACCATAAAATAGTGGTTTATCAACCTCCGCACACTTAATCATTAGCATGTCCTCATGCTAAGCTCAAGGAGACAAAATAAATGAGTAGGGAAAAGCAGGACTCATGCAATGCAACCTATGAATGTGAATGTAACTACATGCTAAAATGATTCTACCTACTTGGTGAAAAAATAAATAAATCCTTCAAGAATAAATATGAACTGGATTTCACTAATTCAAATCACAAAATACAATACAAATAACTTGCAAGAAGAAGATAGCTCATGAAAGCAGGGAACATAGAATTAAGCACTGAACCCTTAATGGTAGTGTATATCATTCTAACTCTCAAGTGTCTAGGGTCAATTCTCTCAATTCTCTATTAATCTTGCTTCTATAGCTTACTTTTCATCTAACAATCAATAAAAATTTAATGCACTAACACACAAATCAAGAGGTCTTTTAAGGGTTGTAATGGGGTTAGGGTTAAGGTAGGATTATATTTGGCCAGGTGGACTAAAATCTGAATCTTTAATTAACATAAACTTTTCCCACCTAACTTAAGACAATCCATATAATCACAATATAAGATCTAACTGTCCATTAACTATGTTTACCACATATTCATGCATCCTAAATTTAAGTACAACTCATATGCATTGATTTCACCATTCACTTTGGGGCATTTTGTCCCCTTTTTATTTTTCTATTCCTTTTTTCTTTTCTTTTTCACTTTTTTTAATAAAATTTTTTTCAATGCATATGATTAAGGTATTGAATGCATAAACATGTTCTTAACATTTTTCACATTTTCACACAAAGTCTAACATACTCAATTCTTAAACCAAATGTTTCCAAACCCACTTTCCCCACATTAATTTATGAGCATTTTCATTAGTCTAAGCTAATCAAGGATTCAAATTAAGGACATTATTGTTTTTCGCTTAGAGTTAATGATGTGTTAAAGTAAAGAACAAAGGGGTAAAATGACTCACTATTGGTTTGCAAAGGATAATGAAAGGTAAGGCCATATGGTATGTAAGCTCAGTGAAACAAGGCCTCAATCATATAAGTGCAAGCATACATCAAATAATGGAAATATAGAGTTAAGCAGGACAAAGATCACAATTTTAGAGAGAAAAACACATACCAAAAATAAAATATTGGTTGGTAATATGTAACCAATCAAGTAGGCTCAAAATCTCACTGGTTTTGTGTGTTCGAGCTCTAAATCATGTTCCAAAATAATATTTCTTCAGACAAGTTTTTCAAAAAATTTTTAATTCAAATTAGTGAAATGCTCTAAAAAGTTTCTTGAAAAAGAATTCATCACTTCAACCAAGTAATGGTAATGTATGCACAAAATCAAACAAACATGCAATCAGATATGCAAATGCAACAATGAAAAATAAAAATTGGTGTTGAGAAGAAGGTGACTAACCCACGGAGATCGTTATCGACCTCTCCACACTTAAAGATTGCACCATCCTCGGTGCATGCAAAGCTATACAGGTGGGCGGGGGTTGTGGTTCCTTAGCGGGTGCTCTTGGTATAGTCTTTCTCTTTACCCTTCCTGGTGGCCATCCTGAAAAGGGAGAAGAAAAAGGGACATGAGGTCAAAGGGATAGAGCAAGGGAGAGGGCAGTACGAGTAATAATCATGCCAAAATAAAGAAGAATGTCATTAACATATGGTCGCGACTCCATGAAATTAGGACAACAATGGAAACAGGGCATGATAAATTAAGGCAATTAAATGCAAGATGTTTATTGGCATGCTGGCAAAGGCATGAGTAGCGTAAATCAAGCATTAAAAGCCTTAAGGTATTATTACTCGTGAGAAACTAACAATAACATTTGTATTGACAATTATATTCAATTAATAAAAGAGTGGAAAGGGTTTTGTGAAAAACAAGCATTAGAGTAGAAGAATAGAATAATGAAGAATGCACAATGCCATACGGGCTTTTTCACAAACACAAAGCATGCATATTAAATAAGGTATGGAAAGTATTAAATTCAACATGCAAGCACCCTTAAAAGAATAATATATAATTGTCAAATAATTTCTTAACAATCCACAAGCAAAATAATGACCCAAATAAATTGCCAACACCAATTAAAAGAAAAAAGAAAGAAAAAGAAAAAGAAGGGAAAGAAAATATTTAGATTTGGGGAAGAAAAGATAAGATATTTGGCTGATTTGGATAAGTTGTGCGGCGCAGGCGACGCGGACGCGTGAGTGATGCATTCGTGCGGATAGCACTTCTATGAATTGACACGGACGCGTTATCCACGCGGTCGCGTGGATCGATTTGTGCCATTAGCGCGAGGTCAGCCTCGCGGCCGCGCAACTCTCTGTTTGAAATTCATAATGCCAAATCTTTGGGTGACGCGATCGTGTGGTTGACGCAATCGCGTGGATGGCCTAAATTTGAAAACGGTGCGGACGCGTGGGGCACGCGTACGCTTGGGGCACGCGTACGCGTGGCAGGGCTTGTGCTGCTAGCACGAGTCCAACCCAATTCTAGCTCAACTTTCGACCATACACCCTTATACGTTGATTTACAAGTCACGTATTCGCGTGGGTGACGCGGACGCGTCCTTGATGCGGTCGCGTGGACCAATTTGTGCCAAAGGCACGCCTCCAGCCGCGCTTTCGCGTGACTCTCTGTTCAATTTTGTTTTCTTCCCAACGCACCTATGACGCGGACGCGTCGGCGACGCTGTCGCGTCACGTTCGTTTTTTTTTTAAAATATACAAAATGCAGAATGCAATGCTAATATGAATGGTATGCATGATTTCAGGTTCAATCAAAATTCAAAAACAAACAAAACTGAAAAATGAACGATCATACCATGGTGGGTTGTCTCCCACCTAGCACTTTTAGTTAAAGTTCTTAAGTTGGACATTTGAGGAGCTTCCTATTATAGTGGCTTATGCTTGTATTCATCCAAAAATCTCCACCAATGTTTGGAATTCCAGTAGCCTCCGGGACCCCAAACTAGGCGTAGAAAGCCTTCAAGTAAGTTAAAGCAAGTGACAAGGCCCCAAGAGTGTTGATTGCCAGAATGAATTCTGGGGTCCCAAACCTTGCTTTTGCACCCGTCTTCTTGTTGATCGTATTGATTCCATCCGGGTAGCAAGCAATCTGAATTCTCACTAAAGTGGCCAAATAACTTCCTAGACCCATTCAGTTGAGCTTTACACCAACCCTTGCATTTAAACCTTGAGCACACAACCATGTTGAACCTTTCTTGACAATTCTTACCACTGACTATCTTTCTCTTACTCTTAATGCCACAAAGAGCTCTATGTTGACCATTCGTCTTCAGTAGCCCATATTCAAGTGGAATTAGAAAGCTAAGGGATATGAATTTTACCCACTTAAATGTTGTGAAGGATGATGGCAACTTAGGGGGATGGGTTTCTAATGAACTTGCAAGCTCCACTCCTTTGTGTTCTTCTTTGACAACTACCACCTCTTTGCAAGCTTCTTCAATATCAACCTCTTCCTCTTGGTAGCTTTCTTCCAATTCAATCTCTTATTCATTGCTCACGAAGGGCATGGGAGGTTTTGCTTCTTCTTCTTTAATCTCCATGTCAAGTCCAATGGGAGAGGATTCAAATGTAGATAATAATTCTTGAATGATTGAATCCATCTCTTGATTGTCCCCTTCAAAGTCTTCAACCTTGATATGCTTTGGAGGTTGTACACCCTCCTCAACATCAAATTCAAACTCCTTAGAAGCGGGCTCTATGAATGGACTTTCCAATGGAGGCTTAGCATCTTCTAAGTCTTCGACCACTTCTTCTTCTTCAATAATTCCGGCTTCCTCCACTTGTTCCAGTACAAAGTCATGATCCTTACTGTCCACTGGAGTTTCTAGTATCTCCTTCATGCTACGTTCTTCATTAGATTCTCCACATGAAGCCATGGGGGTTCCTTGAGTGTCCAAACGTTTGGAAGGCAATTGATTTATTGCTTGCTCCAGTTGATGAAGGGTTGCATGAAATTGATCTACTAATTCCTTGAGGCAAGCCTGTGATTCTTGGGTCGATCCAAAAATTGGCAGTGATGGTTCTTTGGGAGTAATTGTGCTGGAATGGGGGTGGTTCTAAGTATGGTTCATAAGGTAGATAAGGTGGTTGGTATGGTGGATAAGGGTTAGGATCATATGAGGGTGTTTGGTGGTAAGGGGCTCGTGAGTATGGTGGTCCAAAATGATGTTGAGGAGGGGGTTCATAGGCGTATGGTGGTGGTTGTCGATAATCAAAAGAGTGCTCACCATAGCCATTGTCTTGATATGCATCACAGAATGGTTGTTGATAGTCCATTGGAGGTGGTTGTTGCCATGAGGGTTGATCAAATCCGTGTGGCTCCTCCCATCTTTGAGTGTCCCAGCCTTGATGCATGTTCTCATTGTAATCTCCTCTTCCTGCAACATAGTTGTAACCATACTCATAGCCCAAGGGGTGAGAGTTCATAGTAGTAGGAGAAAATAGAAACAAAAACTAACAAAAAGAAAATATTTTGAAAAAGATAAGATTTTGAAAAAGATAAGATAGGATTTTGAAAAAAGATTTGAATTTTGAAAAATAAGATAAGATAAGATAAAAATTTTAAAAATAATTTTTTTTGAAAAATATTTACAATAACCAATAATAAGGCACACTTTTGCAACTCCCCGGCAACGGCGCCATTTTGAAGAGAGAACTTTTGCGTAGTCTAGAATTCAGAATAAATTCTTGTTGCAAGTATAGCTTCTAAACCAACAAAACTCCTTTCTTACAAATGTTTTGGTTGTTACAAGTAACAAACCCCTTTAAAATTGATAACTGAGTATTTAAACCTCGGGTTGTCTTCTCAAGGAATTGCAGGGAGGTATGTTCTTATTATTGGTTATGAGTCTTGTAAATTGGGGGTTTTGAAAGTAAGGAAGAAGTATGTTAATTGACAAGTAAAATAAATAAATGACTATAAAATAAACTTTTGGCAAGATATGAGAAATTGGAAGTCCTATCCTAGTTATCCTTATCGATGGTGATGAGAATTGAGTTTTTAATCCCACTTAGTTAACCTTTACTAAAACAAAGGAAAGTCAAGTGAACTAATTAGTTTGATCCTCAGGTCCTAGCCAATTCCTAAGAAAGGACTAGAGTTATTGGAATTCAATTCAATTAGCAAAAATAACAATTATCAATCACGATGAGTTTGATAACTCAAGAGTCTCCAATTAATCAATTAAAGCCAAGAATATAAAAAGATAGATAAAAATCATATGTATGAAAATACCTCAATTTATATCAAATAAAGAAAATCATAACATGAATGGTCATTAAACAAATAAAAGAGAAAATAAATAAATAAGAACATTGAACCTAAGCTGAAATAGATAAAAATATTCCTAAGTTCTAAAAATCCTAATCCTAAATCCTAAGAGAGAGGAGAGAGCCTCTCTCTCTCTAAAACTACATCTAAAACCTAAAATTGTGAGTAATGATTCAATCTCCAGTCATCTTCTGAGTCTCTACATGTTCTCTGAATTTAATATGTGTTTCTGGGCCGAAAACTGGGTTGAAATGCGGCCCAGAATCTCTGCCAGTGACTTTTGTAATTCTGCAGATCGCACACGTCACGTGGCTGCGTCGTCCACGCGATCACGTCACTCAGTGTTTTTCGTACCACGCGTGCACGTCGTCCACGCATTCGCGTCGTTCGTGCAGCTTCCAATCCGCACGGTCGCGTCAGGCACGCGAACGCGTCACTCTGATTTCTTCCATTTCGTGCAGTCGCGTGAGCCATGCGACCGCGTGACTTCTCGCTGGTCATCCCCTCAATTTCTTGTGTTCCTTCCATTTTTGCATGCTTCCTCTTCATTCTCTAAGCCATTCCTGTCCTATGAAGCCTGAAACACTTAACACACAGATCAAGGCATCAAATGGTAATAAGAGAGGATTAAGATTAGCTAAATTAAGACCAAAGAAGCATGTTTTCAATCATAGAACTAAACTAGGAAGGAATTGTAAAATCATGCAAATCATATGAATAAGTGGGTGAAAATCTTGATAAAACCACTCAATTAAATACAATATAAACCATAAAATAGTGTTTTATCAGTAGGCGCCTGCGAGGACCCTCTATGAAAGACATCGACTGGAATTTCGACCGGCCTAGGATCAGCGAATGCGGGATCCGGTGACAGAATCTTGTGCGCCAGATGGTGCCACTAGTCTAAATACTCCGCAGACGGGCCTGGATCAGCCACTCTTTCGATACTCAGGATGGAATCAACTCTATTAACCCAGTGCAGATGCCATGTCTGAAAATAAGTGGAAAACCACCTATCTCCACCCCTACCATCCTTAACATGAAGCCAGTCTATGTTCAGAGCGGGCTCAGGTACGTGTTGCACACCGCCAAGCTGTGGGACCACCCTATCAACTTGATGCCACTCAATAATGGCAAAATATATCAAGCTGGTAACCGCCCGCTATAACTGACA
>NC_029775.3:25314545-25318233 GCF_000817695.3 Arachis duranensis
CCGTAAGTATCTCCGGATGAACCACGGCAAGTATATCAAGAGCAGTGTAAGGCTCCCACACAATCTAAAAAGGGCAATGGAATGGTACGTTAGAACACCATGTATAAAAAGGTCGGTGAACTAATAATGAAATAACCAACCACACACAATAAACTTACATCTCGACCACCCAATTGATCTAATGTAAGGCGATACTGGATAAGTATTTGCTCCTTTCCATCATTTGTAGGTAAGTAGGCTTCCCACTTGAAGGATACTAAGTGTTAACATTAATGTTTAACATGAGACCTAAGAGGTTAATAACTTGAAACAAATAAATCATACTTTGATGCCAACAAAAAAGAAAAATCGTCAAACCCTTGTGGCCTCAGAGTGGGAAACTGCTAGAAAATCCAACTCTATAGCAGCTGAAGAGGACCGGCCAAGTTGGTAACATTTTTGTTGGCCACCCAATACATGTGTCGATATAACCATGCCAATGCGGCTGAACCCCAGCTTTAACTGCCCATCTCACCGAGCTTCACCAGAAATGGTAACCACTGAATATGAACCTGATTTGCACTTTTGTCACCAAACAGCTGAGTGGATAGCAGCATCATGATATAGGCACGTGCGTATATGCGAACAGTATCCTCACTCGCATTGGCTGGTAGCAACCTAAACCTTTTGTCGAATCATGTGAAGTAGACTGTCATCTGATTGACCTTATTCAACGGTAGTAGCTCGTCAAATAACTCCTGACAGCACTCCCAAGCTGGTCTACCATCCTTTATAAAATTTTCAAAGTTAGTGAGACACCCACTAACAGCCTCCCCATCAATGGAAAACCTCATCTGATAAGCCACATCTTGCAACGTGATGGTGCACTCTCCGAACAGTAAGTGAAAAGTTTGTGTCTCGAGACGCCACCTCTCAATGAATGCGCTGATAATAGGCTCAACCAACCAGAACCAACGGCTATTCAGCATGCCTAAGTGGTAGAAATTAGCCCTCTCCAAATAAGGTATGATCCTTTCATGCATAGGCATATTCTGTTGCCTCTGAACGTTGTAAATACACCTATTCGGCTGCATCATGTAATAAAAGTAACCACAACATAATTAAATTCTAGCACGTACAAGCCTAAACCTTAAATTATTACTACCAATGTCCTAATTCGATTCAATATATAAATTAATTAAATATTTAATATATACGACTGTCTAAATACAAAAATAGAATGAATATTAACGTACTTTAGAACAAGTAACAAATATGCCATATTTTTAAATTTTTAAGTCTATATTTTGAATTTGAAATCTTAAATTTTAAAAGTTAAATATTAAGTTTTAAATACTAAACTATAAATCTTAAATTATATATTCTAATTCCTTTACGCTAAATACTAGATTCTATATTTCAAACTCTAATATTAAAAAGAAAACAAACTAAGATGCCTCCGGCAACGTGATCAATGCTGTTGAGTCAGTACAAGCGATCTTCGTCTATTTTGGTCTCACTTGAATATAGACACTCCATAAAACCCAAGTCCTCTCCTAGCTACCTCCTCCATCTCTCTAACCAAATTTCCTCTCTACACCAAAGGATCCGCTGCTGGCTATCACAGTTTTATAGCCAACCTTCACGTAAATTGTGGCAGCGTCCATTGGTTTTTATCTACCCCCATTTGTACATAAATTGCTATAGCCAGCAGCAGTTTATATGTGTTACACCTCTTTCAGAAACTGCTATAGCCTATAGCGGTTTCCGCTCAGCTCCATTTCAACGTAAATTGCGGCTACCAGTAGTGGATTAAGTTCAGTTTCAATTTGTTGGTGCCTGTAGTGGTTTATATAGTTATAGAAGAGTTGCAAACAAGTATGCAGTTTCAGAAAGTTGTAATCTGGTAAAGTTGGTTCCAATCATTTTATTTAAGTAAGTTGCCTTTATTATAACAATGATATATATGACTTTATAAGAATAATACATCTTGAATTTTGGTTATTTGAAAATTTACTAAGTGGCTAGAGTAGCTCACAAACTAATGAATGCTAGCAATAAGGATGATAAAAAATCTAACCGAAATGGGTTACTCGCAATTTAGGGCTAGATGGGAATCCGTGAAATCTCACAGGATGAGACCCAGCCACATGAAATGGACGAGTATATATATATACTCATCCATGGGACCAGTTAAATCTACGGGAATATAAAATTATTTATTTATCCTAATTTATATCTACATAAATCAATTTCTTAAGTTAGAAACCCTAATTCCTTTCTCCAATTCAAAATTTTCTTTTTTTCTTCTAGACTATCCTTAGTCTCGATTTTGTATTTCTGTCTCTCTAACTCACTTTCTTTGCCTCTCAAGTCCATCATTACATTACTTAGTCTCGTCGCAAAAAATTATGTTATGATGTCAGAGACGTTTTTTAATGTTATTTTTCATAATGAATATGTTATGAATTGTGTTAAATTATATTGAATGATTATTTTATAATTATTATATTATGCTTTTTTGTTAGTTTTTTTCAAAAATTTTCATAATTCATAGATACTCGTAAGTATTTGCGTTCCCTAAGAGAGTAATTAAACAGGAACTTGTGACGAAGATGGAAAGAGAATGTGGGACATTTTTTTAAACAGAACGAAAAAAGGACCTAAAGCTCCCTTAGAATTCCCATTACCATCCCTAACTAACAATAGAGATCCAATATGAGTCAATTTAAGACGAGATATGTAAATTTCATCTTCATTAGACCTTAAGGTAATAAATCTAAGTCAGATTTGGAACCCAAATAATGAACTAAGGTTGATGTTGCTTGCTTGTGGATCTTACTGGATCCAAGTATATGTTGGGTTTAATATTTTGAGTCATTGCTGTAATAAATACTATACTTAGGGGTAGAAAACGGGTTAAAACCTGCCAAGCCGGCTTACATAACCTACCAAAAAAGGTGAGTTGGGCTGAAAATTTGAAGCCACCAAACATAAAAAGTCCGCCTCATCCGTGGGTTTTGGCGGACTTTGCGGGGCGGAGCAAACTTTTCCGATCGATCAGGAATTTTTTTGTCAAGGCCATTTTTTTACAAATTTCTATGATGTTATTGATCTACAAGAGGATGAAGATGATAATTGAAGATGTTCTAAATTATATTTTGGATTATGTTTTATGTTTTATTGATTAAAAACTTGAAAATATTTAATTATATATTTTGGACAATGTTTGTTTTGCTTTGGACAATGTTGGTTTTATTATTTTGTTTCAAAAAACTTGGTTTATGATTATGTTTATTATATATTTATAATTATAAAGACTTTAATGTTTGTAAATTTAGAAATTATAATTTTTATGTTTTCAGAAATAATAAATTTATTGAAATGATTGTGAAATTATATATAGTTTAATATTTAATGGTTTATACAAAAAAAAAAGATTTGTCGGGCTTAGCCCGCCAACCTGTTAGCCTGCCATTAGGTAGGGCGGGAGAGAAATTCAGGACCGCCTCAATAGTTGGGGCGGAACGGGCCAGCCTGCCATCTGGCGGGATTTTGATAGGGTAGAACAGGGCAGGACGGACTTCTTCGTTTGCCACTCCTAACTATACAATTAAATATATATATAAAAGTTGGATATACTTACTAGAGATTTTTTAATTCAAATTAAAAAAAATTCTAATTATCTTTTTTATTTTTTAGTTTTAAA
>NC_029775.3:25318323-25320897 GCF_000817695.3 Arachis duranensis
TTATGATATATGATAAACATTTTTTAATTTTTGTAATGATCATTTAATTAATTTATGTGTAAATCAATTAATCTTTATAATATATAATTTATTATATAATTTTTTTCTCTTAATATGAGTAAATTAATAAATTTAAGATATAAGATGTTATGTATATTATTTGGTATTAAAAAAAAGGAAATTTATCAAAATAAAATTTTTGAGTTCCAAAATTATCAGAATACAACTTTTGAATCCATGATATGAAAAAGCAATTTTTTTCTAATTCTATGTAATCCGTGGGAGGGGTTTGACGGATTTTGAGTGTACATAAACCGTGGTAGGGGTTCCACAGTTTCTATTTGAATATGCAATGAGTATAAACCGCTGTAGGGGTTCAGGGGTTTATGCATGGACCTATTTCGCCTATAAATACCTACCTAGGAAAATTATTGTGACGTAGAAAGTCATTTTCACTTGTTAAAAAATGAGTGAGGAGAGTTTTTTTGTCTTAATCCACTGCTCTGGGAAAATTAAAAAAAATAAAAGGCATGGAGTTATGTTCAATGACAAAGAACCGGTCAGTATTTTTGTGTGATCCACGATGACTATGTCAGAACTAAAGACGAGCATTTTGCAAAAAGCAGGGCTGTGTGGGTCAAAGTGAGTGAAGAAGCTGTTTTACAAGATTTCGATTGCGGTTGTTTCAGCATGGGTGCAGTATGAAACATTTGTGATAGGGTCGGACGAAGACATGCTGGAAGATGGTTTTTGAAAGTTTTTCGGAGGTGAGAATACACGAGCTTTTTGCCAAGTTGGAAGATGGTTTTGAAAGTTCTGGTGCATCGGCGGTGAATCCTCAGTCGATGACAGTATGGGGTGCGTCGACTTCAATGCCTGTCGTTGCAACTGGTGCTATGTTGGTTGAACCTCCATTTGTTCCACCAGCGGCAGCTAGGTCACTTGGTTTGATTCTTGGACTGTTTGGTGAGGGTGAGCCGGATCATATTGAGAATGCGATGTGAGAGGATGATCTGGACGATAAGCCGGACAGCATATTGGGAGACAGTGAGGAGGATACTCCGAGCACGCCACCAGCACGTCAGGGGCCATCGAGTTCAGAGTTCGCCACTCCCGGTCAGTCGCCCGGGTACCAACGCGTCGTCGCCTCTCCACGCGCCTGTTATCTGGCACATGGGGCATCGGTACCCATGGGGGAGCCTGTGAAGACCTTCTCTGGATGGCCTCTTGAGTGATCTCCTCCACCCTGGGATCGGCAAATGACAAATCGGGCGACAGAAACCGGTGGGCAACTGGTGCACGAAATTACAATCACACTTTTGTAACTCTGCACAACTAACCAACAAGTGCACTGGGTCGTCCAAGTAATAAAACCTTACGCGAGTAAAGGTCGATCCCACAGAGATTGTCGTCTTGAAGCAAGCTATGGTCATCTTGTAAATCTCAGTCAGGCGGATTCAAATGGTTATGAGGTATTGATAATTAAAAGGTAAATAAAACGGAAAATAACATAGAGATACTTATGTAATTCATTGGTGGGAATTTCATATAAGCATTTGGAGATGCTTTGTTGCTTTTGAACCTCTACTTTCTTATTGTCTTTATCCAATCATGCGTCCTCCCTTCCATGGCAAGCTGTATCATCCTCTCAGGGAAAATGGTCTGGCTACAGTTTCTGTACGGCTAATCAACTGTCGAATTTCTCGTCTCGGATGAAAAATACTAGGCACAGCTACCGCATGGTTAATCATCTGTCGGTTTCCACTTGTGTTGGAATAGGATCTCTCTATCCTTTTGCACACTATCACTGCGCCCAACAGTCGTGAGTTTGAAGCTCGTCACAGTCATCCCGTCCCAGATCCTACTCAGAATACCACATACAAGGTTTAGACTTTTCGGATCTCAGGAATGCTGCCAATTGTTTCTAGCCTATACCACGAAGGTTCTAACCACGCGGACTCGGTCCGTGGATCAGATACCCAAGAGATTATACTCCAGCTATCGTCCAATGACTACGTTGAACATCATGTAGACCGCTAGTGGTTGTCAGGCACGCGGATCTTGGCAAAGCGAGTAATGAAGATATTGGGTGATTGTCACGGGTCACCCCATTCATTCTTACTTAACTGAATTAAGTACGAGAGTATATCTTGGAGAAGAAGTAGGTGTGTGGTGCACGAAATTGCAATCACACTTTTGCAATTCCGCACAACTAACCAGCAAGTGCATTGGGTCGTCCAAGTAATACCTTACGTGAGTAAGGGTCGATCCCACGGAGATTGTCGGCTTGAAGCAAGCTATGGTTATCTTGTAACTCTTAGTCAGGATATCAATCATTATCAGGGTTGATTGTAAAAAGCAAAAGAACATGAAATAAGTACTTGTTTTGCAGTAGTGGAGAACAGGTTGAGGTTTTGGAGATGCTCTATCTTCTGAATCTCTGCCTTCCTACTGTCTTCTTCTTCAAGCACGCAAGGCTCCTTCCATGGCAAGCTGTATGTAGGGTTTCACCGTTGTCAATGGCTACCTCCCATCCTCTCAGTGAAAATGTTCAACGCACCCTGTCACGGCACT
>NC_029775.3:25321982-25322782 GCF_000817695.3 Arachis duranensis
GATACATACATGCCACAGACACATAATTGGGTGAACCTTTTCAGATTGTGACTCAGCTTTGCTAGAGTCCCCAATTAGAGGTGTCCAGGGTTCTTAAGCACACTCTTTTTGCCTTGGATCACAACTTTATTCCTTTCTTTTTCTTTCTCTTTCTTTTTTTTTCGAAAATTTTTTTTTCGATTTTTTTTTCATTGCTTTTTCTTGCTTCAAGAATCATTTTAATGATTTTTCAGATCCTCAGTAACATGTCTCCTTTTTCATCATTCTTTCAAGAGCCAACATTCATGAACCACAAATTCAAAAGACATATGCACTGTTTAAGCATATATTCAGAAGACAAAAGTAATGCCACCACATCAAAATAATTAAACTGTTATAAAATTCAAAATTCATGCAATTCTTTTCTTTTTCAATTTAAGCACATTTTTCATTCAAGAAGGGTGATGGATTCATAGGACATTCATAACTTTAAGGCATAGACACTAAGACACTAATGATCACAAGACACAAACATAGATAAACATAAGCACTAAAATTTGAAAAACAGGAAAATAAAGAACAAGGAAAATAAGGAACGGGTCCACCTTAGTGATGGCAGCTCTTTCTTCCTCTTGAAGATCCTATAGAGTGCTTGAGCTCCTCAATATCTCTTCCTTGCCTTTTGTTGCTCCTCTCTCATGGCTTTTGGTCCTCTCTGATTTTATAGAGGATGATGGAGTGCTCTTGGTGCTCCATCCTTAGTTGCTCCATATTGGAACTCAAATCTCCTAAAGAGGTGTTGAGTTGCTCCCAATAGTTGC
>NC_029775.3:25323973-25324582 GCF_000817695.3 Arachis duranensis
TTTCTGGCGTTTAACGCCAGTCTGGTGCCCCTTTCTGGCGTTAAACGCCCAGAATGGTGCCAGACTGGGCGTTAAACGCCCAACAACTAGCCTCACTGGCGTTTAAATGCCAGTGGGTTCTTCCTCCAGGGTGTGCTGTTTTTCTTTCTGTTTTTCATTCTGTTTTTGCTTTTTTCATTGATTTTGTGACTTCTCATGATCATCAACCTACAAAAAAAACTTAAAATAACAAAGGAAAATAGTCAAAATATAATATTGGGTTGCCTCCCAACAAGCGCTTCTTTAATGTCAGTAGCTTGACAGTGGGCTCTCATGGAGCCTCAGAAATGCTCAGAGTTATGTTGGAACCTCCCAACACCAAACTTAGAGTTTGAATGTGGGGGTTCAACACCAAACTTAGAGTTTGGTTGTGACCTCCCAACACCAAACTTAGAGTTTGACTGTGGGGGCTCTCGTTTGGCTCTGTTTTGAGAGAAGCTCTTCATGCTTCCTCTCCATGATGACAGAGGGATATCCTTGAGCCTTAAACACCAAGGATTCTTCATTCACTTGAATGATCAACTCTCCTCTATCAACATCAATCACAGCCCTTGCTGTGGCTAGGAAGGG
>NC_029775.3:25326153-25326819 GCF_000817695.3 Arachis duranensis
ATGTAATTCACCTCTTCCATTGAAGGGTTCTCAGGATCATAAGCTTCTTCCTCAGATGAAGCATCCTTAGTACTGCTTGGTACATTTTGCATTCCAGACAGACTTTGAGAAATCATATTGACTTGTTGAGTCAATATTTTATTCTGAGCCAATATGGCATTCAGAGTGTCAATCTCAAGAACTCCTTTCTTCTAACTAGTCCCATTGTTCACAGGATTTCTTTCAGAAGTGTACATGAATTGGTTATTTGCAACCATTTTAATTAGCTCTTGAGCTTCTGTAGGCGTCTTCTTCAAATGAAGAGATCCTCCAGCAGAGCTATCCAAAGACATCTTGAACAGTTCAGAGAGACCATCATAGAAAATACCTATGATGCTCCATTCAGAAAGCATATCAGAAGGACACTTTCTGATTAATTGTTTGTATCTTTCCCAAGCTTCATAGAGGGACTCTCCTTCCTTCTGTCTGAAGGTTTGGACGTCCACTCTAAGCTTGCTCAACTTTTAAGGTGGAAAGAATTTGGTCAAGAAAGTGTCAACCAACTTGTCCCAAGAGTTCAAGCTTTCTCTAGGTTGTGAGTCCAACCATGTTCTAGCTCTGTCTCTTACAGCAAAAGGGAATAGCATAAGTCTGTAGACCTCAGGGTCAACCCCATTAGTCTTGACA
>NC_029775.3:25329032-25362679 GCF_000817695.3 Arachis duranensis
GACATAAAAATCCACTTCCGGGCCCACTTGGTGTGTGCTTGGGTTGAGCATTGAAGCATTTTCGTGTAGAGATTCTTCTTGGAGTTAAACGCCAGCTTTTGTGCCAGTTTGGGCATTTAACTCCCATTTTGGTGCCAGTTCCGGCGTTTAACGCTGGGATTTCTGAGGGTGACTTTGAACGCCGGTTTGGGCCATCAAATCTTGGGCAAAGTATGAACTGTCATATATTGCTGGAAAGCCCAGGATGTCTACTTTCCAACGCCGTTGAGAGCGCGCCAATTGGGCTTCTGTAGCTCCAGAAAATCCACTTCGAGTGCAGAGAGGTTAGAATCCAACAGCATCTGCAGTCCTTTTCAGTCTCTGAATCAGATTTTTGCTCAGGTCCCTCAATTTCAGCCAGAAAATACCTGAAATCACAGAAAAACACACAAACTCATAGTAAAGTCCAGAAAAGTGAATTTTAACTAAAAACTAATAAAAATATACTAAAAACTAACTAGATCATACCAAACACACACTAAAAACAATGCCAAAAAGCGTACAAATTATCCGCTCATCAACTAACAAGAAACTAAAAGATATGATTCTAGATTTAAAGATTGATCATTTCTTAACAAGAAAGTAACAAACTTGAAATTTTGAATCAAAACATTAATTGTTAGAAAGGATTCTTGAAAATATAACATAAAATTAAGAAAAAGATTTTTTAAAAATTAGTTTTGAAAATTTTTTGAAAACATTAAAAGATGAAAAAGATGAACGTTTAAAATATGTTTGATGCAAAACGTTATGAATTAAAACATGAAAATTTGAAAGAATCTAAATTGGAAAAGAAATTACCTCCATTGTGTCATCCTGGCATTAAACGCCAAGAATGGTTTAACGCCCATTTGGCTGCCTCTTTGGGCGTTTAACGCCCAGCTAGATACTCTGGTTGGCGTTAAATGCCAGGAACCCTTCTTTACTGGGCATTTTTCTGAACGCCCAGAATGCTGCCATTTCTGGCATTAAACGCTCAAAATGCTGCCCATTCTGGCGTTTAACGCACAGAATGATAGCTTTACTGGCGTTAAACGCCTAGAATGATAGCCATTCTGGCGTTTAACGCCCAAAGTGCCTCTTTACTGGCATTTTAACGCCAGTGAGCTCTTTTTCTTGTGATCCTCTGCTTTGTGTTCTTATCCTTCATTTCTCTGTATTATTTACTTGAAAAGATATATATTTTTTATTCTTTTTTTTTGGAAATCTTTTTATAAGGAGAAAAAAAACAACAAAATGAATCACAACAGAAAAACTTAAGATCAAAACTAATAATACATGCAGGAACACTTTGAATGTCAAGATGAACATCAAGAACACTTTGAAGATCATGATGAACATCAAGAACATATTTTTGAAAATTTTTAAGAAGAGAAAGACATGCAAGACATCAAACTTAAAATTTGATACTAGACTCAAACAAGAAACACAAAATTTTTTTATGATTTTATTAAATTGGTTTTGTATTTTTCGAAACTAAAAATAAAAAGCTTAAACATAAAATAAAATTACCCAATCTAAGCAACAAGGTGAATCGACAGTTGTCCAAACTCGAACAATCCCCGGCAGCAGCACCAAAAACTTGGTGCACGAAATTGTAATCACACTTTTGCAACTCTGCACAACTAACCAGCAAGTGCATTGGGTCGTCCAAGTAATAAAACGTTACGCGAGTAAGGGTCGATCCCACAGAGATTGTCAGCTTGAAGCAAGCTATGGTCATCTTGTAAATCTTAGTCAGGCGGATTCAAATGGTTATGAAGTATTGAGAATTAAAAGGTAAATAAAACAGAAAATAATATAGAGTTACTTATGTAATTCATTGGTGGGAATTTCAGATAAGTGTTTGGAGATGCTTTGTTGCTTTTGAACCTCTGCTTTCTTATTGTCTTCATCCAATCATGTGTGCTCCCTTCCATGGCAAGCTGTATGATCCTCTCAATGAAAATAATCCGGCTACGGTTTATGTACGGCTAATCAACTGTCAGATTTCTCATCTCGGATAAAAAATACCAGGCACAGCTACCGTATGGCTAATCATCTATCGGTTCCTACTTGTGTCGGAATAAGATCTCTCTATCATTTTGCACACTATCACTGCGCCCAACAGTCGTGAGTTTGAAACTCGTCACAGTCATCCCGTCCCAGATCCTACTCAGAATACCACAGACAAGGTTTAGACTTTCCGGATCTCAGGAATGCTGCCAGTTGTTTCTAGCCTATACCACAAAGGTTCTAACCACGCAGACTCGGTGTGTAGATCAGAGACCCAAGAGATTATACTCCAGCTGTTGTCCAATGACTACGTTGAACATCATGTATACCGCTTGTGGTTGTCAGGCACGCGGATCTTGGTTAAGTGAGTAATGAAGATAGTGAGTGATTGTCATGGGTCACCCCCTTCATGCTGACTTAACTAAATTAAGTACGAGAGTATATCTTGGAGAATAAGTAGGCGTGAATTAAAAGAGAAACAATAATACCTGCATTAGTTCATGAAGAACAGCAGAGCTCCTCACCTTAATTTATGAGGTGTAGAAACTCCACCGTAGAAAATACATAAGAGAAGAAGGTCTAGGCATGGCCGAATGGCCAGCCTCCCAAGTGGCATAAGATAATTCTCAAAAGTTGCCAGCTTCAATACAATAGTAAAAAGTGCTATATATACTAAACTAGTTACTAGGGTTTACAGAAAATGAGTAACTAAGTGCAGATAGTGCAGAAATCCACTTTCGGGGCCCACTTGGTGTGTGTTTGGGCTGAGCTTTGAAGCTTTCACATGCATAGTCCATTCTTGGAGTTAAACGCCAGCTTAGATGTCAGTTTGGGCATTTAACTCCAGTTCTGGTGCCAGTTCCGGCGTTTTACACCAAAAAAGAGTCTCTGGTGGGCGTTTGGACGCCAGTTTGGGCCATCAAATCTCCGATAAAGTATGGACTATTATACATTTCTATAAATCCCAAGATGTCTACTTTCCAATGCAATTGAAATCGCGCCAATTAGATCTTTGTAGATCCAGAAAATCCACTTCGAGTGCAAGAGGGTCTGAATCCAACAGCATCTGCAGTCCTTTCTCAATCTCTGAATTAGATTTTTGCTCAGGTCCCTCAATTTCAACCAGAAAATACCTGAAATCACAGAAAAATACAAAAACTCATAGTAAAGTCCAGAAATATAATTTTTGCATAAAAACTAATAAAAATATACTAAAAAGTAAGTAAAACATACTAAAAACTACCTAAAAACAATGCCAAAAGTGTATAAATTACCCGCTTATCAGCAACCCTGTACCACCAGCGTAGAAACTCTGCTGATGACCCAGTATCAGCCACCTGGGGGACACTCAAAACAGTGTTGATAAATCCCATTTTTAGGGTTTATCTTGTGCTTAATTTAGGAGATTTTATCCCCTTTCTCTCACATTTATCCAAGAAAATAGCATGGTTTCATGATTGTCTCCTAATTTGTGCTTAAGTATGAAAACATGCTTTTTAGGCCTAAATTGTTAACTTTGATTCGACTTTGATTCCACTAGATGCCTTGATATGTTTGTTAGTGAATTCAGGTTGAAAAAGTTAGGAATGGATCAAAGGGGTGAAGAGGAAAAGCATGCAAATGGAGAACTCATGAAGAAACAAGGATTTGGGATGCATTAATCGACGCGCACGTGCAGCAGACGCGCAGGCGTGGATTGTGGAGTCACATGGCGATGCATACGTCTACATGGCGCGTACGCGTGGATAGAAAATTGCCAAGCGACGTGTACGCGTACACGGTGCGTACGCGTCAATGCTCGCACATGACTCACTTAAAGGCAAAACGTTGGGGGCGAATTCTGGGCTTTTTAAACCCAAATCCAACTCACTTCTGATGCTATTTAACCCAAGGATTGAAGGGGGATCAACACAATTAGACACATTAGTTTTAGTTTACTTTAGTTTTAGTTAGAGTTAGTTTCTAGATAGAGAAGCTTCCCCTTCTCTCTAGAATTAGGTTAGAGGTAGATTAGGAATTCTTAGATCTAGGTTAATCCCATGCTTTGATTTACTTTTTCTTTTGTAATTCTTGTTCTTCTACATCTCCTCTCTCTAGTCTAGCATTTAATTCTTGTAATTCTCTACTTTTATGTTGATGCACTTTTGTTTCTCCTATTTTCCTTCTAATGCAATTCATGTTTTGATTTCCTTTATTGCTTAATTGAATTGTTGTTATTAATTTCCTTGTAATTGAGTAGTGTAGATTTACTTTTATTACAATTTTATTATGCTTTCCTTTTATGCCTTCCAAGTGTTTCATAAAATGCTTGAAAGGATGTTAGAGTATAATTTTACGCTCTTGGCTTGGGATGGTAACTTAGGAACTCTTGAGTTACTAATGTCCAAGTAATTGATGATTGAGAGCCATTAACTCTAGTTCTCACTAATTGAATTAGTGGAGAGTTAGGACTTGTGAACTTGGATTGATATAGCTCATTTGACTTTTCTTTACTAATAGTTAGAGGATGATTTAATGGGATTGATCCTTGCCAATTCTCATGTTGTGGTTAGTGATAAGGATAGAGATCCTTGACCACTAAACCTTGCCTAGACTGCTTTATCATTTGAATTTCATTGTCATTTACTTTCCTTGTCTCTTATCCAAAACCCCAAAATATACAACTCATAACCAATAACAAGAACACTACCCTGCAATTCCTTTGAGTGACGACCCGAGGTTTAAATACTTTGGTTATTAGGTTTATTAGGGGTTGTTACTTGTGACAAACAAATTTTTGTTTGAAAGGATTATTGTTGGTTTAGAAACTATACTTGCAACGAGATTTCATTAGTGAAATTCTACACCACACAATTTTTCGTTCATCAAAATGGCGCCGTTGCCGGGGACTTACAATGGTGTTATGTTATTGGTTATTGTACATATGTGAATATTGTGAATATGTTTGCCTTTTGCTTCTTTGTTAGTTTTTGGTAGTTGTAGGAGTTTATTTCTCTTATTTGTTATTAGTATTTGTTTTTATTTTCTTTGCTACCATGAATTCTCACTTTGGCTATGAGTTTGGTTATCACTATGTTGTAGGAAATGGAAGCTTCAATGAGGATATGTATCAAGAATGGGACAATCAAAGGTGGGAGGAGCCATATGCATATGATCAATCCTCATGGCAATAACCTCCACTAATACACTATGAACAAGTGCCATTCTATAATGCATACCAATCCAATGGCTATGGTGAATCTCCTTGTGACTTTCAAGAACTACCACCATATTTCTATGAGCCATACCTTCAACATAACCCTCAACCATACTCATAAGCCCCTTACCACCAAACACCTCCATGTGACCCTAATCCATATCCATCATACCAACCACCTTTTGAACCATATGAGCCATGCCTAGAACCACCACTACTCCAACCTCAATACTTCCAAGAACCACCTGCTCCATACCATGACCAAGATGAACCACCTCCAATGTGTGAAAATTTTCACCCTCAAGATGAGCTCTACCTTCCACCACAACCCTACATGGAAGAATATCCATATCCATCTTCAAGGAAGCAATGGATCGGCTTCAAGCAACCGTCCGTGAAAAGTTAGATTCATGGGACTCATACCATATGTCCAAGGATGATTGTGGAAGAGCAACTGAAGAGGGAAGCATGAAGGGGATTGTAGAATCTCAACTTGAGAACAATAGATTGGAGTGTGTTAGGCAACAAGTAGAACAAATGGAGAACAAAGAACCACCACATCCTTACTATGATGAACCACCTTCCTACTATAAACCTTTCGCACAAGATAATGAACCTTTCTATCCACTCCAACTTCCAATGGATGACATCCTTGATGTTCTTGTTCAAGGGCAAGAGGAGATAAAAAGGGATGTGCAAAATTTCATAGCCGCCTTGGATGCAGTAACAAATCAATTAGCCTCCCAATACTTGAACACTCAAGGAACTCCCATGGCTACATATGGAGAATCAAATGGAGAGCATAGCATGAAGGAGAGATCGGAAACCCCGGTGGATAATGAGGGAAGTTGCTTTGTGTTGGAACAATTGGAGGAAGCTATGATTGTTGAAGAAAAGGAAGAAGTGGTTGAAGACTTAGGAGATGCGGAACCTCCATGGGAACCTAGAGTTGAAGAAAACCCCCCCAAAAAGATTAAAATTGATGTTAAGGAGGAATGTGCACTACCTCCAAGGCATATCCCATATGAAGAATTGGACGGGATAGAGCAAGAATTGAGTTCCCTTGGCATTGAAGATCAAGCATCAAGTCTTAGTGGTGAAGAATTCTTTGAGCTTGAAGAACCTTCTCCGGTAAATTTAAAAGTGTTGTGGAGGTAAACCTCTCTCACCCTCCCAATTATGACTTGAGTAAGGAAAAAGGCTTAGATAAAATTGAGGAAAAAAGGATTGAAATTGAGATATCTTGTAATGAGGTGGAAGTTCTTAGAAAAAGAAGGACGGGAGTTGAATACGCTTTATCAAGATCCTTGGAAGCTTCTTTACCTAGGTTGTCATCTACCCCTTCATTTGAGTGGGTGAAATTCATTTCTATTAGCTTTATTGTCCCACTTGAGTATGGTTTTCTTGAAACGGGTGGTCAACTTAGGATAATTTGTGGGATAAAGTGTAAGAAAAGAATGTTTAGTGATTGGCGTTGCAAATCAAGGCTCATTTTGGTTGACACTTCAAGGTTTAGATGCAAGAGTTAGGCTAGTGCTCAATTGAATGGGTCTAAAAGGAGAGTTTGGTATTTCATTGAGAATTCATCTTGCTTACCACCCGGTTGGAATAATGATAATCAACTTGAAGCCGGGTGTGAAAATAAAGTATGGGATCCCGGATTACAAGAAGAGGATCGACTTTGGGAGCCCCAAGCTTGTGAAGAACTCCATCAAGACTTGGTGCAACTTATGAGAAATCTTGGGGAACAATGGAGAACTAAGCATTGGTGGGAGTTCCAAGATGAGTTCAAGCACAAGCCACCTTAATGAGGAGCTCCCCATAAGTCCAACTTAAGGATAAAAAACAAAAGTGTTAGGTGGGAGACACCCCACCATAGTAAACTCTTTTCATTTTTCTCTTTTGTAAATATTGGTAAAAATATGTTTAATTTCATGTTTGATTAGTTTGTTGAGTTTATTTGGTAGTTTAGCATGTTGAATAAGGTTTTATGGTGTTTTGATAGCTGTTTGGAGGCATGGAATGCTTGGCCTGGTGCAAGAACTTGAAAATTTTTTGAAAAACAGAGCACCAACCCACGCGTACGTGTGCCTCACGCGTACGTGTGCCTCACGCGTACGTGTGCCTCACGCGTACGTGTGCTCCAAGCTTTTCGGCCAATCTACGCGCACGCGTCACCTACGCATACGCGTGGATGTAGAAGTTTCATTCCTCCATACATTAACCCGAGAGTTGTGCCTACATCGCGCGAACATTATGCCTCTAGCGCAACTGAACTCACGCGTACGCGTCGATCCTCTCGGATGCCACCCGTTCATACGCGTGACTTACGCGTATGCATCGAACCCATTTCACCCCATCCACGCGCACGCGTCGTAGAAGACGCGTACGCGTGGATCGCCTTATTCCATCCACCTTCTTTTCTTCTCCTCTTTCTCTCTCTTTCCTTCTTCTCTCCTCTTCTCTTTCCTTTCCCTTCTTCAACCATCATCCAACACTACCAAACACCATCTATAACCATTTTTTTTAGTTGTTTAATTAGTTAAGTTCTCATTTTATTTTTGTTTTCCTTTGTATGTGTTGGATTGTTAATCTTGTTTACCATTGATTGCTGCTGAGTACTAAAGAGGATGTTATCTTAACATCATGTTAGTATGCATCGTTGGATTCTTGATTGAGGTTGTATATTGCTACTTGGTTATGAGTTCTTCATGCTTAATTTTGTGAACACCGAGTACATGAAAAATTTCCCTCAAGCTTCTTACATGTTTTTGAATTGCATGAATTGGCCACCATGTGATTTAAACTCCTTTATTTGATTAGGCAATTTCTTGATATTGGATGTTGTGCATTTATCTTAATGCATTGTGTTTCTTGATCATATGCATCCGCATGCCATCTTTTACTTGAATGCTTTCATGCTTCTTTATTGCTTGTTTGGTTGTCTTAACCTACAAGTTTAAAGTATTTCAAGTACACTAGAATGAGTGAAGTGCATACCTCTCTTGTGTAAATTGTGACTAAGCTCATTATGCTAGTGTGCGTGCATTCTAAACCGCGTGCAATTTAGGACCCACACACCTATTTTTCATTAATGTCACACAAATTCACTGACTCCATTCTAGTGATTCTAACTTCGTTCCAATAATGTATGCTTCCTCGCTTTTGTATTTCCTCATCTTACGGTGTTATTTTCTATTTTTCATGACTAATGCACCATAAGCAACAGTGGATGCGGAAGAAAGAACATACAGCAACCGGTTGACCTACCAGCTGAAGGTAGCAACTTAGAAAGTCGTCGTACCCCCTTGCTCATCTTAGAATGCACCGAGGACGGTGCAAACTTTTAAGTGTGGGGAGGTCGTCCGACCGTTCGGCATTTTTTGGGTGACAAGTTTCTAATCTCAACACTTTTGCATTTCATTTTAGGCCTTTTTAGGAATTTTAGTTGCATATATATATATATACATAATAAGCTTAGTTAAAATAATGAAATTCTCCAAGAAAAATATTCTTAATAGGGCATTGACATCCCAATTAATTTGAGTGAAAACTTTTCATAGAACTTGCTTGAATTATATATATTGTGGATCATGTTTTTGAGCTAAGAACACACAATCTTGTGAGTTTTGAGCCTAATAGTGTGGTTACATCTTATAACCACTTATTTTCCTTCTTGTGTGTATTATTCTCTTTCTATGATTATGATCTTTGATTTGTTTGAGTCTATATGTCCATTATTCCTTGTATTCATGCATTTATATGATTGAGGCCATCATTTTATTAGCTCACTTACCTAAATAGCCTACCTTTTATCTTCTATTGTTAGCCAACTTTGAGCCTATACTTAACCCACTTGTTCTTAATTTTAGCACATTACAAGCCTTAAAGCGAAAAACAATAAAAGTCCTTAATTTGGATCTTTGATTAGCTTAGGCTAGTGTGTGTGAGTATCATTCAAGTGTGGAGAAACTTGGGACATTGGCTGGGATAAAAGGGGTGTATTTTTTATTTTTGTTGAAAATTTTGGGAATTGGGTACATGCTCATGTGTTAATTAAATGTAAAACCATATGCATTGATGCTCTTGTATATAGTAGTTTGAAAGAAAGAAAAATGAGAAAAACAAAAGAAAAAGAAATATGTATGGAAAAGAAAAAAAAGAAAAAAGGAAAAAAATATAGAAAAAGAAATGAAAGAAAAAAAGAAAAGCAATAAAAAGGGGACAAAATGCCCCAAAGTAAAGCTCAATAAAGATCAATGCATAGGTGTTGTGAAATAAAAAGAAAATGCATGAGTATGTGAAAAAGTGAAGAATGGGTAATTAGTTTAGTACTTAATTGTAGAGGTTGTCATAGGTTAGGTGGGAAGCTAGGTTAATCAAAAATTCAAATTCTAGTCCACTTAACCATATATGACCTTACCTTGACCCTAGCCCCATTACAACCTATGAGAAAGACCTCATGATACTTGTATGCATGCATGAAATAATTATTGATTGTTAGATGAAAAATAAATCTTGGAAATCATGATTAGGGAAGAATTAAGAGAATTGACCCTAAACACTTGAGCAGATAGAGTGTAAACACATCCGGTGACGGTTCGATTGCTCAATTACATGTCTCCACCTATGATTATCACTTTTCTTGCAAGTTTGTAAAAATATTTAATAATTCAATTCAATCATGGATTTGATTTGAGTGCTATTACTCTAGCCCTTGTGCTTATATATGTTTCCTTGGGAATTGATTTATTTTGACCAAACAATTGCATCCATATAGATAGTTGCATATAGGTAGATTGCATCTAGGTAACTAGTTTGTATTGAATAAATATTGATACCCTTTATTTCTTTCTTGATTTTAGCATGAAGATATGCTCTGGTTTAAGTGTGGAGAGGTTGATAAACCCCATTTTTAGGATTTATCTTGTGCTTAATTTAGGAGATTTGATCACCTTTCTCTCACATTTATCCAAAGGAAATAGCATGGTTTCATGATTGTCTCCTAATTTGTGCTTAAGTATAAAAATATTCTTTTTAGGCCTTAATTGTTAATTTGATTCACCTTTGATTCCACTAGATGACTTCATATGTTTGTTAGTGAATTCAGGTTGAAAAGGTTAGGAATGGATCAAAGGGGTGAAGAGGAGAAGCATGCAAATGGAGAACTCATGAAGAAACAAGGATTTGGGATGCATTCATCGACGCGCACGCGCAACAGACGCGCAGGTGTCGATTGTGGAGTCGCATAGCGACGCGTACGCGTACATGGCACGTACGCGTGGATAGAAAATTGCCATGCGACGTGTACGCATACACGGTGTGTACGCGTCGATGCTCGCACGTGACTCAATTAAAGGCAAAACACTGGGGGCGAATTCTGGGCTTCCCAGGCCAAAATTCAACTCACTTCTGATGCTATTTAACCCAAGGATTGAAGGAGGATCAACACAATTATACACATTAGTTTTAGTTTACTTTATTTTTAGTTAGAGTTAGTTTCTAGAGAGAGAAGCTCTCCCTTCTCTCTAGAATTAGGTTAGAGGTAGATTAGGAATTCTTAGATCTAGGTTAATCTCAGGCTTTGATTTACTTTTTCTTTTGTAATTCTTGTTCTTCTACATCTCCTCTCGCTAGTCTAGCATTTAATTCTTGTAATTCTCTACTTTTATGTTGATGCACTTTTGTTTCTCCTATTTTTCTTCTAATGCAATTCATGTTTTGATTTCCTTTATTGCTTAATTGAATTGTTGTTATTAATTTCCTTGCAATTGAGTAGTGTAGATTTACTTTTATTACAATTTTATTATGCTTTTCTTTTATGCCTTCTAAGTGTTTGATAAAATGCTTGGAAGGATTTTAGAGTAGAATTTTATGCTCTTGACTTGGGATGGTAACTTAGGAACTCTTGAGTTACTAATGTCCAAGTAATTGATGATTTGGAGCCATTAACTCTAGTTCTCACTAATTGAATTAGTGGAGAGTTAAGACTTGTGAATTTGGATTGATATAGCTCATTTGACTTTCCTTTACTACTAGTTAGAGGATGATTTAATGGGTTTGATCCTTGCCAATTCTCATGTTGTGGTTAGTGATAAGGATAGAGATCCTTGACCACCAAACCTTTCTAAGATCGCTTTATCATTTGAATTTCATTGTCATTTACTTTTCCTGTCTCTTATCCAAAACTCCAAAATATACAACTCATAACCAATAACAAGAATACTACCGTGCAATTCCTTTGAGAGACGACCCGAGGTTTAAATACTTCGGTTATTAGGATTATTAGGGGTTTGTTACTTGTGACAAACAAATTTTTGTATGAAAGGATTATTGTTGGTTTAGAAACTATACTTGCAATGAGATTTCATTAGTGAAATTCTATACCACAAAATTTTTCGTTCATCAAGCGTGCACCCTATTCTGCCAACTCAGATGCCACACCTGATAGTATGATGGAAACCACATATCACCACCCCTACCATCCTTGGCATCGAGCCAGTCAATATTTGATGTCGTATCAGGCACGTGTTGAACGCCACCGAGCTGCGGCAACACCCTATACACCTGGTGCAACTCAATGATGGCGAAGTAAATCAGACTAGTACATGCACGCCATAATCGACTATGCTCCTCGGCTAGAATCTCCAGATGAATAACGGCCAGCACCTCCAGTGCAGCATAAGGCTCCCAGACAATCTACTGATGTTTAAAGCATGATCAATTACTATGTTAAATACTTATAAAATACGAAAAAAGAAGTAAAATTGGTAACAACAAACAGAAAACTTACATCTCGATCACCTAAGCGATCCAACAAAAGCCACACTGGATGACTCTCTCCTCCCTCCGGTCGGATGTCAGTAAATACGTGGCCCACCTAAACGAAGATGTGGTTAAACAAACAAATAAACTGATAACAAATACTTTTATTACCTTAACCTAAAAAATGAAAACTGAATTTGTAATTTTCTTGAGTATCGATACCTGGAAGCCAACGGAAAAGAAAAATTGTTGAATCCATGCGGTCTGAGACTAGGAAACCGCCAGAAGATCCATGATTGCAGTAACTAGAGTGGGCCGGCCAAGTTTGTCACATTCCTATTCGCAACCCGACACATACATCGATATAGCCAGGTTAAGGCTGCCGAAGCCCAACTATAACTGCACATGTCATCAAGTCTCGCCACAAAGGGCAACCACCGAATATGAACCTGATTTTCACTCTTATCACTGAATAACTGAGTGGGTAGTAGCATCATAATATATGTCCGTGCATATATCCGTACAGTATTCTCAGTGGCATCTTGTGGCAGCACCCTGAATCTCTCATGAAATCAGGTGAAGTGAACCGTAAACTGCTTCACCTTATTCAGTGGGGGAAGCTCGCCAAAGAGTTCCTGAAACCACTCCCAAGCGGGTCGGCCATCCTCCATCAGCTTCTCAAAATCTGTCAGGCACCCGAATACAGGTAAACCATCCACGGGCAACCCCAGCTGCTATGGGACATCCTACAGCGTGATGGTGCACTCCCCGAATGGCATGTGAAAGGTATGCGTCTCAGGACGCCACCTCTCAATGAATGCGCTGAAGAGGGATTCATCCAACTAGAACCATCTCGTGTTGAGCCTCGCCAGGTGGTTCAGACCTGCCCTCTCCAAATACGGTATGATCCTGTCATGCAGAGGCGTGTTCTATTGCCTCCGGACACTAGTTATGCACCTACTAGGCTGTAACAAGTGAGATTATAAACCAAAAACCAAGTGAGATTGCATCACTAACAACCATTATACCTTCAAATTAATAAGGCTATAATATAAGACACAAATCTTTAATTCAACATAAGCAAGTACTAAACATAACATGATATAATCTAAATCTTACGTTCAACAAAGCTAAAAAATACTTATAATTTTTTAAATTTAAGAGTGCAAATATAACCACGAGGTTCAACTTACATAATCTACCTTTTAAACCTACATGTTTAAAAGTTCAAATTTCAAAACTTTGTTTTCAAACATGAACACTTAGAAAACATCAAATTTGAGTTTCAACCCTATGTCTTAATTACGAGAGGAACAATACTCTACTTAAACATTTGGACCTATCTCCTAATTTCAAAATCCTAATCCTAATTAACAAATCCTAATCCTAAATAACCCTAATCCGTAACCTACAATTCTCTGTTAAATGAAATACAACAAATAATAGATAGCGGGCTTACCTCTTTGTTGATGCTGCCAGCTACGTGCGCAACACCGTTTAGACAGTAAAGACTGCGTTCATCTGCCATGATCTCAGTCCAGGAAAATTTCCCAACACTCAACTTTTCCTACTCCTCCTTTCTCTAGAAACGCCACTTTCTCTCACTAAGGTTGGAAGTGTATTGGAATGAATAATCCGCTGCACCCCTTCCACGTAATTATAGTAAAGCATAAACCGTTGGACCCCTTCCACGATTTATGCTCATTGCATATTCAAACAGAAACCATGAAACCCCGACCACGGTTTCTATGCATTGGCATTTTCAATATAAACTGTGGAACCCCTACCAAGGTTTATGTATACTCAGAATCCATCAAACCCCTCCCACAGATTACATAGAATTAGGAAAAATTGCATTTTTGTATCAATGATTGAAAAGTTGTATTTTGGTAATATTGGAACTCAAATGTTTTATTTTGGTGAATTGCCCTTTATATATATAGTGTGAACTGGTATTTTGGTAATGTTACCAATGAATATTAATCAATCTAATAGCTTTGATAATAGCATAAGTCTATAAGTTTAAAAACTTATAAATCATGTCATAAAATGTGAAGTTTTAATAGGTAACAACATTAATCATACTGTTTTGATTTCAAGAATGAATATGATACCAATAAATAAAACTGTTTCAAATAAATTTTAACAAAAATAAATCTTTATAAGTATTGCTATCAATAAAAAATTGTACTGCTTTAAAGACAAATACTATTTTTCACAGTATTTTCCAACTCTATAGGTCAATAACTAATCCACTATGGATTAAAACTCCATTTATTAAAGATCTGTTATTAACTAATGAATTGTTACACGCACAATGTGAAATTTAAATTTCTAATACTTATTGTTAAAATTTTTTTTAATTATAATTTTATAAAATATTTATAATAATAATTACTATATATACTTTTCGTTTAATTTTTTAATAAATTTTTTTATATATTTTTATGTATTATATTGTACAGAATATAAAAACATATACTAGTTCTAATAAAAAAAATTAAAATTGGTTCTTTCAATAATGACTTATGAGTTACTCTAACATAATAATATTTAAATTTATTAACATAAATTTATGGTTGTAAAGTATTTTCACTTCTCTTCCTTCAAATATTTATTACATATAATTTGAAGAGAATCCTAATGTTATTAGAATCAAGATTCAATTATTTAAAAAAATTAATTTTGAGTTAATTCTATAACTATCAATATAAATTTTTTTATATTAATATCTAATTATAACTTTATATACATGGAGAGAAAAAATATTATTTTTAAATAGCAAGCATAACAATTAATTATTTCTATTTGTACAACAGACTTAACACCTAATCAAATATAAAAGTATACACATTAAATTCTTTTAAATTTTAGATAATGAATGTTAAAATTAATTATTAGTAAAAAATTAAACTCTTTCACATAAAAATAATAACTAAAAATTTTATTATTTGACTTTTTTTATCTACAAAGACTTAAGCTTTCTTAATTAACAGATGGAATTTTTGTCTCCTACGACCTTTTTGTAAAAGTAATTTGATTTTATAAATTTTTATGTCATAATTTATAATATCATGACAAAATCGACATAATTTTAAAAGATTTATATTCTCGTAACGTTATTACGGATAAAAATACTAATTATTAACTAAATATAATAATCAAATTGGTGAATGATGAATTGATTAAAATATTTTTTGTGTCGTGTCAATTTTACATATCACGTGTCATTTAACGATCTAAATCAACTTTTCGTCAAAGTCATTAACTAGTTAAATTAAAAGACTGATTTAATTGATAGTTTAAAATTAAGACACTAATTTAATTAAAAATTTAATTTTGATATATTTTTAGTATAAAATAATGCTATACATATATATAATTGTATAATGTTACATTAATAAAAATAATCACTTTTCATATTGACAACGTGAATAGTTATTCAAAAAAATAAATGTAATTATACGACTGTATAATTATACTATCATTACATCAAAATTAAACTCTTTAATTAATCTAAAAATTGAATTACTAATTCTATCATCACTTGAAAAAGTGAAAAACCAATGTAATTGTTATGTCATTTTAATTTTAACCATATAGTATAAATTGAAATTTATATTTTAATTTACATCTATCTTTTTCCTCGTATTCCTCCATAATAAAACTAAACCACCACGGCCATTCTTTTCTCTTATCTTCATGATTAATAATATGGTTTGAAAAGCTAGCTGGATATTGAGTAGGAATGTCAATTAGATAGGATCGAGGCAGAAGATGCCTCCTTATTTTTCGTTTTTATCCTACAAATTTTGTTTCTGCCTTCGTCTCCATTTCAATTTCTGCCATAGGAAGATAATTGTCGTCATTTCTATTCTTCGCGATTCCATATTTTTTGTGGAGTTTTATTCTCCATCTCCTTATATTAAACATTTATATGAAAATTATAGTGAAAAAAAAGCACAAAATATTATTACAACACATAAACATATCTTATCCAAGATTATAACTTACAAGTACAGAATTATAAAATAACAAATCATAGTCCATAAAAAAAATCTTAAAATACAATTTTTATTTTAAAAAGAAATCATAAAATAAAGTCTTCAACATCAAATATTTTTTTTATGGTCAGAATACAACTTCCAACAAATAACTCCATGTTCTCTACTAAAACAACACAAATATGAATAGGTTAACATACATCATAAACAAGAATACCATATATTAAATAAAAATTTGACATAATAAAAAAATAATTACCTAAACTCTTAAATTTCTATATCCATCTTATAGTCCCAAAGAATTGAAATTTTCGACCCTAATTTACCTATATTATATCAATCAACAATTCATGAGAGTTAAATTTAACATAAAATTAAACTTTAATATCAAATAAAACTTGATTTATTAGTATTTTCACCTGAAGAGTGTATCAAATGCTGAGTTTAAATTAACGCATCAACAATTTCACATCGCAATTTATTACAATGTGGATGTATAACTCGACCACCGGTATAAAAGCGGACTCTAAGACAACAGTAGAAATGAGAATGGCTAAAAAATCTCTTGTAATATTTTATAAAGTTGGATATTTCACTCCAATATTTTTTAATAGGTCAAAATGTCAAAATTTTTTAAATTTGTTTTATCTACCATAACACTCTCTTCCAAATAGAAATTGAATTTTGTCTTTGAAGATCTTTCATCATGTCCAACATTTAAAGTAGAAGCTAAGATATTATTATTTAGAGCTCTTCTTTTAACCCTAACCTTAAGTTGATATTCATATACTAATTCTTCTATTATTTTTTAGACCTTTCTCAAGTAATTCTTGCTTTGACATTCATATATTTTAAGAAAAAAACTTCAACAACTTCATCTTATTTCTAATATCTAAGATAGCTTCTACAGCCATGACTTTATTAATTTAATCCTAATACTTTTCAAACTTATTAATCATATTTATTGTCATTTTATGAATCAAGTCATTGGGATTTAGCATCCACTCATTCAATGTTAATCTCATTTCACACATCTTGGAAAAATATAAATTTGTAGTTGGATATAAAGTGCCAAAAAATAATTCAATCATACTATAAAAGACTTCTAATTCATTAACAAATTTATTTGCCATTTTTTACTCATCATCAGATGGTACAACTTTATACAAAGATTCACAGTGTCTTAAATGCTCAAATGTATCTCTATATGGCAATGCAAAAGCAAGCATTAGATAAGTTGAATTTCATTTATTTCTACAATCAAGTGCAAGCTTTCTCCTATAATTAATATTCAATTGCCAATAAGTCTCTTCAAAAAATTTTTTCTCTTCTGTGTTGCAACCCAAAAAGAAACACTCTCTTTGATTTTTTCAATGGAATCATATACTGCATTCATAGCATCTTTCACAATCAAATTAACAATGTGAGCACAACAATCTATGCGAAAAAATTCTCCTTCTCTTAATAAAGTTAGATGGTAAAATCTTGTCAAACACAAGATGAATCATGGCATCATTTGTACTATAATTATCAACTGTTAAAGTTGACAATTTTCTATCTATATTCCAATCATACAAGGAATTCACTAAAGCATTACTAAGAACTTTAGGAGTATGGGATGCAAGCACGTATACAAACCTAAAGTAATGAAAATATAATGAACAATCATGACATTAGAAATTCAAATATTTAAAAGATACCAAATATTCAAATCATACTACTTTTTAGTTCATATGAATTTTTTATCATTTACTATACTATTTTTTATATGTATATTTTTTATGAAGTCTTTTTTTATTTTTATTTGGTTTTGTTCATATGATTTTGTATTTATTTTTGTTGTATTTTTTTATTAATATGACAAATATTGTTGATATAAATTCTTATTTTTATTAATTTTATGATATTTTTATTTATTTTTTGTTTATATAAATTCTTTTTTTATTTTTTATTGTACTATATTTATGTTGCGTATAAAATTTTTTATTTTTTTATTTGATTTCATTCATATAAATTTTATTTACTTCTTATTGTAATTTTTTTGTTCATATAATATATGTTGTTGGCTTTATAAAATTTTTATTATTATTTATTTGTCTGAGTATTTTTTTTATTTTATAATATACTTTGTTTTTATTTTGTATGAAATTTTTTATTTTTTATTCGACTTCATAAAATTTGTAGTTGTAATTATTATATACTATATTTGTTATCAAAATTTTCTATAATGTGAATTATAATCCAAACAAAAAGGACAAATTAAATAAAAAAATAATTATAAATAACAATAAAATTATAAATAATAAAAATTTATAGTCCAAAATGATACTAAATTAAAGAATACGAATGGTACTAAAAAAATTATAGAACATTTATAATGTTCTTTATATTCATTTTTATATTGTTCATTTTTTTATCGTTCTTTATGTTCATTTTTATATTGTTTATTTTTTATTTTTATTTGGCTTTGCTTATTTTTATTTTTACTTATTTTTATCATTGACCTTTTTAATATTATTTTTTTTAATATTCTAATCTCTCAGGTATTTTATTAATTTTTTTATGATACTCTCATTATTTCTTGTTCATATGAATTCTATTTTTTCTCTATTTTATGCACTGTATTTATATCTTATATGAAGTTAAATTTTTTATTTGATATAATTCATATAAATTTTTTTATTTTTTTATTGTATTTCTTTTATTCATATAATATCTATGTTGGTTTTATAGAATTTTTATCGTTTTTTATTTACATGAGTTCTCTTTTTTATTTTTTATTATATTTTATTTTTGTTTTGGTTGAAATTTTTTATTTTTTATTTGGCTATGTAAAATTTATAATTGTAATTTTCATATACTATGTTTTATTATAATTTTTTTTATAATATAAATTAGTTGATCCCATTAAAAAAAGACAAATTAAATAAAATCATAAATATTGAATTCCATAAAAGTCTTATAAAAATAAAATTATTGAGAATATTAGAATAAAAATACGGTATAAAAAGAATATTAAATTAACATTCTCAAGTTATTATTTAAAATTTAAGAAAAATGTAACATATTTGATTAAATATTTTTATATATATAATTTATATTTTCTTTGGTAATAGAATAATGAATAATGATGAATTTCAAAAGGTAAAAACAGTATGGCATATGGAGACCAGTAAACAATTTATCCAAGCATGCTTGGATAAAGTTGCTAAACAGCAACGTAATAGAACCACTCTTACAAAAAATAAGTTGAAACTCAATTTAATTAAAAAAATAGAAAACAATATGATAAGACTCAATTAAAAAATAAGTGGGACAATCTTAAAAAAGAATGGTCAGTATGGTACAAGTATTTTAGCAAAAAAAAAGGGTTTAAGATGGAATTATACTAAATACACTGTGAATGCATCAAATGAATTGTGAGAGAGAAAATAATTGGTACGTACTAACTTATTATTAAAGCAAAAATTTTAAGATTAATTTTGGTAATGAGTCTTGTGTTGATTAGTTGTTATCAAAATGCAGGAAACCTTTATATGAAAAATTCAAAAATAAATGACTTCCTTTTCAAGATGAGTTAACTATATCATTTAAAGATGTTATGGCTGATGGAAAATTTGCTTAAACTCCCTTATCTGGAATGTTACCTAGTGACATAGAAGAAGATGGTGATGGATATCGACCATACATTGAAGAATGTCATGTTGATATAGAAGAAGGTCTGGAGATAGTGAATAAGGTATAGGCGCTAGTGTGGGAGTTAGTACTAAATTTCAACACATAAATCTTAGTTCTCAAGAAAAATAATAGCCAAAAGAGTACGGAAAAAAGAAAGAGAGATGTAGTTTGTGAAACAACAAAAAGAAGAAAAACTTTAAAGTCCCCGTCTCAAAACAAATTGCAGATGCAATAAGTAGAATTGCTTCTACATCTGAATCACACTCAACTATTATGTCCACATTTTTAGTACCCAGTGTATCTACTGGGAAAGTAATGGCTGATTCAAAAGATGAAAATGGTCACTAGTGATCCCGATTTTCATAGTTATTGTCAATTAATGATGTTTAAACCTACTAGAGAAATATTTATATCTTTAAAAAGATATAAGTAAAGATTATATGCAGCATATAATCCACTACCATTCATGCAAAACTAATTTTTGTTTGGTGACTTTTATGCAAAATTAATTAAGTTATTATTGTACTCCATTTTAATTTGACCATGAATTTTTTGTTATACTAGGATAAGACAATAAAAAAATTTGTGTGTTACTTATATATCATTTTATAATATATTACTTGTGGTACTTAATTATTGTTCTTATTATAAACAATTTATTTCTTAACTTGGTATTGTTATGTTCATAAGAATTTATTTATATTTCTATGTAAGACTTAATTTTTGGCCATTAATTTAAAATGAACTTGGAGTATTTGTTTGAAGAGTATAAAAAAGAACGACATGAAGAATTAAAATTACCTTCCATGATAGAAGAAGATACAGATGAGATTGAAAATATTTCTGCATTGATTGGTTAATATGCAGTCAATTATTTGTACAAAAAACCATGCAGAATTAATGAACAAATAGATTATTTATGGGTGCAAGAAATTTTATGTGGTCATAGCATTCGTTGTTATGAAATATTTCGGATGGAAAAACATATTTTTTTTCAATTTTGTGATGAATTAGTTGAGCAAGTATTAAAATGTACAAGGCAAATGAGAGTACAAGAAATGGTTGCAATGTTCTTAAATATGGTTGATCATGGAGTGGGTCATAGGATGATACAAGAAAGGTTTCAACATTCTTAAGAGACAGTAAGTAGACATTTTCATAAGGTATTGGTTGCTTGCTTATGTAACACCCTAACTACCAAGGCTCACGCTTCCTGCTGCGTGGCTCTGATAGCTCGGACATTACGACGACACTTATACTATTTAATACTAAAATATGAGCCTATTTAAAACTTTAAACCGCAATAACGCTCCCAAAATTACTTTCGTTCGATAACGTACATCCATAGATACCATACAACTTACAAAAATCCACAAAGAATACATCCATATATATATATATTACAAGCATTAATCAATACAATGCCTAGCCCTCTTACAGAATATGTCAAGATAAAGGCGATGGTACAATAAATAATAATCTAAAGCAATACAGAGCATTTCAACAACAACTAAATAAACTCTTCGTGACTTCTGCGTCCATATCCTGAAAGGGAAAAAATCGTAGGGGGTGAGAACATCATCCTTGAAAGGGTTCTCAATAGAGGGTTTTTTTGGGAATTACTGTAATAGGATACGTGAAGATAAACTGTACCACTGATTAATAACCGTCTTATGCCTCTTTTCAAAAACAACAGTTTACAATAAAAGTAAAGTCGAAAATCTTTTCTGAAAGGGGAACCGTTCAATTCTCCAAAAACTCAAAAGCCTTTCAAAAATGTTTATCTATACTGAACCAAAATAGCTTTTCATATTCTTTCAAACCAAAAACACGAAACCGAAACCAACCATCGGTCCATCTCATTTCAACCACGGCCCTAGGCCCAAACAATCCAACAACAGCCAATCCACCACAATCCAACAGAGTTTCAGTCGCAAACACAAGTAGGAAGGTTCAAGCACAAACAAACAGTTACAGCAAGTAGAACAATTAGCAGTTAATCACAAGTAATCACAAAGGCAAATCAAGTACAATATGCACACCCAAACAATGCCACATAGATACATATGATGCATGCCTGTCCTAGTGGCTGATGATATCATCTATCGGTTATATAGCCAACCTGACAAGTCCTGGTAGCTAACCATTGGACTGTCCCTCTGTCGTGTTTTCTCAACTCGAGTTACACTCAACATAATCATGATCATAATTGTGATCCATATCCATCACCCTCACTGGTGAATATTCACGGGGGCGAGCTCATCCGGGGCTTTCACAATGCCTGGCCACCCTGACGACATAGGGTCAACAGAGCTTTGAGTCTCCACCAAGAGCACGTCGTGGCTAGCCATTGCTTTCTCCCAGGGAAACTCGTATCTCCGATAGTGGAAGTGCAATATTCACATTTCATTCAATAGCATATCTGCATTTATTCTCAGCCATGGATCAACATCCATCTTAGCCATCCAGCTTAAATTCATGATTCATAGCCAGCTGATGAGCGGATAATTTATACGCTTTTTTGCATTGTTTTTAGGTAGTTTTTAGTATGATCTAGTTACTTTTAGGGGTGTTTTCATTAGTTTTTATGCTAAATTCACATTTCTGGACTTTACTATGAGTTTGCGTGTTTTTCTGTGATTTCAAGTATTTTCTGGCTGAAATTGAGGGACCTGAGCAAAAGTCTGATAAGAGGCTGACAAAGGACTGCTGATGCTGTTGGAATCTGACCTCCCTGCACTCGAAACAGATTTTCTGGGGCTACAGAACTCTAAATGGCGTGCTCTTAACGGCGTTAGAAAGTAGACATCAAGAGCTTTCCAGCAATATATAATAGTTTATACTTTATTTGTGATTAGACGACGTAAACTGGTGCTCAATGCCAGTTCCATGCTGCATTCTGGAGTCAAACGCCAGAAACACGTCACGAGCCAGAGTTGAACGCCCAAAACACGTTACAACTTGCGTTCAACTCCAAGAGAAGCCTCAGCTCGTGGATAGATCAAGCTCAGCCCAAGCACACACCAAGTGGGCCCCGGAATTAGATTTATGCATCAATTACTTACTCTTGTAAACCCTAGTAGCTAGTTTAGTATAAATAAAACATTTTACTAGTGTATTAGTCGTCCTTTTGACCACGTTACATCTTTGGTCTCAGTTTTATTTTATTATTCATCTTAGGAGACTATTGATCATGTTTTGGGGGGCTGGCCATTCGGCTATGCCTGGACCTTTCACTTATGTATTTTCAACGGTGGAGTTTCTACACACCATAGATTAAGGGTGTGGAGCTCTGCTGTACCTTAAGTTTTAATGCAATTACTATTATTTTCTATCCAATTCAAAATCCGGAAAGTCTAACCTTGTCTGTGGTATTCCGAGTAGGATTCCGGGATTGAATGACTGTGACGAGTTTCAAACTCCTGGAGGATGGGCGTTAGTGACAGATGCAAAAGAATCACTGGATTCTATTCCAACCTGATTGAGAACCGACAGATGATTAGCCGTGCTGTGACAGAGCATTTGGACCTTTTTCATTGAGAGGATGTGATGTAGCCATTGACAACGGTGATGCCCTACATACAGCTTGCCATGGAAAGGAGTAAGAAGGATTGGATGAATGTAATAAGAAAGTAGAGATTCGGAAGGAACACAGCACCTCCATGCACCTATCTGAAATTCCCACCATTGGATTACATGAGTAACTTTATCTTTATTTTCTGTTTATTTTATTTATCTTTTAATTATCTAATCCAATCACATTTGAATCAGCCTGACTGAGATCTACAAGATGACCATAGATTGCTTCATACCAACAATCTCCGTGGGATCGACCCTTACTCTTGTAAGGTATTACTTGGACGACCAGTGCACTTGCTGGTTAGTTGTGCGGAGTTGTGACTAAGTGTAATTCACGTGTGAGAGCTACCAAACTATGGGAGCCATTGTTGATGACCACAATTTCGTCCACCAAGTTTTTGGCGCCGTTGCCGGGGATTGTTCGAGTATGAACAACTGACGATTCATCTTGTTGCTCAAATTAGGTAATTTTCTTTTCAAAAAGTTTTCAAAAATTTTTCAAAATTTTTCTTTGTTTTCGTTTTTCCAAAAAAAAATTATTTTCGAAAAGCTTTTTAAATTATTCTATGGCTTCAAAACTTTCAAGAATGAATTCTAGAGTTTCATGGTAACATGTTGAATCCTAGATGGTTGTAAAGCCATATTCAAACTCCTTTGTAATTGGTCTTCAACTAATCACCACAATGCATGTAATCCATCCTAAAGCTGACTGGCTATTAAGCCATGTCAAACCCTTTGATTGGAGCTTTGGGCTAATATTGAAAGATTCCTGGAATTCTTCTTAAAGATTTTGAATTTCTTATTTTCTTTTTCCTATATGTTTTTTGAAAAAAATAATAAAAATACAAAAAATTCTTAAAATCATAAAAACCAAAAATATTTTGTGTTTCTTGTTTGAGTCTTGAGTCAATTTTTAAGTTTGGTGTCAATTGCATGTTTTTAAAATTATTATGCATTTCTCGAAAATTCATGCATTCATAGTGTTCTTCATGATCTTCAAGTTGTTCTTGGTAAGTCTTCTTGTTTGATCTTGATGTTTTCTTGTTTTGTGTATTTTCTTGTTTTTCATATGCATTTTTCGTTTGTTAGAGTCCAAGCATTAAAGATTTCTATGTTTGGTGTCTTGCATGTTTTCTTTGCATCAAACAAATTTTTCAAAAATATGTTCTTGATGTTCATCATGATCTTCAAAGTGTTCTTGGTGTTCATCTTGACATTCATATTGTTCTTGCATGCATCTTGTGTTTTGATCCAAAATTTTCATGTTTTGGGTCATTTTTGTGTTTTTCTTTCGCAACATTAAAAATTCAAAAAAATCAAAAAAATATCTTTTCCTTAATTTTCTCATAATTTTCGAAAATTTGAGTTGACTTTGTCAAAAATTTTAAAATTTAGTTGTTTCTTACAAGTCAAGTCAAATTTTCAATTTTAAAAATCTTATCTTTTTAAAACTTTTTCAAAAAAACTAAATCTTTTTCAATTTTCTTATTAATTTTCGAAAATCCTTTAAAATAATTTTCAAAAATCTTTTTCTTAGTTTTATCTTTATTTTCGAAAATTATGCTAACACTTAATATGATTGATTCAAAAATTTGAAGTTTGTTACTTTTTTGTTAAGAAATGTTCAATCTTTAATTTCTAGAATCTTATCTTGTAGTTTCTTGTTAGTTAAGTAATTAATTTTAATTTTAAAAATTAAATCTTTTTCAAAATATCTTTTTCTTAAAAATTTTATCTTTTTATCATATCTTTTTATCTTATCTTTTATCATATCTTTTTCAAAAATTTGATTTTAATATCTTTTTCAACTAACTATTTGACATTTTGTTTGTTTCTTATCTTTTTCAAAACCACCTAACAACTTTTCTCTCTAATTTTCGAAAATACCTCCCTCTTTTTCAAAAATTCTTTATTTAATTAATTAATTGTTAATTTTAATTTTATTTCTTATCCTTATTTTAAATTTTAATTTTAATTTTATTTCTTATCTTTATTTTTCGAAAATCATTTAACTCTTTTTTAAAATTTATTTTCGAAAATTTCTCCTTCTCTCATATTATTCTATTTATTTATTCATTCACTAACACTTCTCTTCACCTCTCTTCATCTCAATTCACTACCCCTATCCTTACCCTTCTGTTTGGATTCTCCTTTCTTTATTCCCTTTCTTCTTCTACTAACAATAAGGAACCTCTTTACTGTGACATAGAGGATTCCTCTTTCTTTTCTTGTTCTCTTCTTCCCTATATGAGAAGGAACAAGGAAAAAGGCATTCTTGTTGAAGCTGACCCTGAACCTGAAAGGACTCTGAAGAGGAAATTAAGAGAAGCTAAATTACAACAATCCAGAGACAACCTTACTGAAATTTTCGAACAGGAAAAAGACATGGCAGCCAAACCTAACAACAATAATGCAAGGAGGATGCTTGGTGATTATACTACACCTACTTCCAAGTTTGATGGAAGAAGCATCTCAATCCCTACCATTGGGGCAAATAATTTTAAGCTGAAACCTCAATTAATTGCTCTAATGCAACAGAACTGCAAGTTTCATGGACTTCTATCTGAAGATCCTTACCAGTTTTTAACTGAGTTCTTGCAGCTTTGTGAGACTGTAAAGACGAATGGAGTAGATCCTGAAGTCTACAGGCTCATGCTTTTCCCTTTTGCTGTAAGAGACAGAGCTAGAACATGGTTGGATTCACAGCCTAAAGATAGCCTGGACTCTTGGGATAAGCTGGTCATGGCCTTCTTGGATAAGTTCTTTCCTCCTCAAAAGCTGAGCAAGCTTAGAGTGGATGTTCAGACCTTCAAACAAAAAGATGGTGAATCCCTCTATGAAGCTTGGGAAAGATACAAGCAGATGACCAAAAAGTTTCCTTCTGACATGTTTTCAGAATGGACCATATTAGATATATTCTATTATGGTCTATCTGAATTTTCCAAAATGTCATTGGACCATTTTGCAGGTGGATCCATTCACCTAAAGAAAATGCCTGCAGAAGCTCAAGAACTTATTGATATGGTTGCAAATAACCAGTTTATGTACACTTCTGAAAAGAATCCTGTGAGTAATGGGACGCCTCAAAGGAAGAGAGTTCTTGAAATTGATGCTTTGAATGCCATATTGGCTCAGAACAAAATGTTGACTCAGCAAGTCAACATGATTTCTCAAAGTCTGAATGGATGGCAAAATGCATCCAACAGTACTAAAGAGGCATCTTCTGAAGAAGAAGCTTATGATCCTGAGAACCCTGCAATGGCAGAGGTAAATTACATAGGTGGACCTTATGGAAATACCTATAATTCATCATGGAGAAATCATCCAAATTTCTCATGGAAGGATCAACAAAAGCCTCAACAAGGCTTTAATAATGGTGGAAGAAACAGGCTCAACAATATCAAGCCTTATCCATCATCTTCTCAGCAACAGACAGAGAATTATGAATAGAATACCTCTAACTTAGCAAATTTAGTCTCTGATCTGTCTAAGGCCACTTTAAGTTTCATGAATGAAACAAGGTCCTCCATCAGAAATCTGGAGGCACAAGTAGGCCAGCTGAGTAAGAAAATCACTGAAACCCCTCCTAGTACTCTCCCAAGCAATACTGAAGAAAATCCAAAAAAGAGAGTGCAAGGCCATTGATATAATCAATATGGCCGAACCTAAAGAGGAAGGAGAGGACATGAATCCCAATGAGGAAGACCTCATGGGACGTCCCTCAAGCAAGAAGGAGTTCCCTATTGAGGATCCAAAAGAATCTGAGGCTCATATAGAGACAATAGAGATTCCATTAAATCTCCTTCTGCCATTCATGAGCTCTGAAGACTATTCTTCCTTTAAAGAAGATGGAGATGTAACTGGAGAGCAATTTGCTCAATATCTAGGAGCCATCATGAAGCTAAATGCCAAGTTATTTGGTAATGAGAGGAAGCATGAACAGCTTCTCTCAATGCAGAGTCAAACAGAGCCCCCACAGTCAAACTCTAAGTTTGGTGTTGGGAGGCCACAACCAAACTCTAAGTTTGGTATTGAACCCCACATTCAAACTCTAAGTTTGGTGTTGGGAGGTCCCAACAATGCTCTGAACATCTGTGAAGCTCCATGAGAGCTCACTGTCAAGCTATTGACATTAAAAAAGTGCTTATTGGGAGGCAACCCAATTTTTATTTATCTAATTTTATTTTATTTTCATTGTTCTTTTATGTTTTATTAGGTTCATGATCATGTAGAGTCACGAAAAAAATACTAAAATTAAAAACATAATCAAAAACAGCAGAAGAAAAATCACACCCTGGAGGAAGGACTTACTGGCATTTAAACGCCAGTAAGGAGCATCTGGCTAGCGTTCAATGCCAAAACAGAGTATGGATCTAGCGCTGAACACCACAAACAAGCATGGACCTGGCGTTTAACACCAGAAACATGCTGCACATGGGCGTTGAACGCCCAGAATGAGCATCACTTCGGTGTTTAAACGCTAGAATTGCATGCAAAGGCATTCTACATGCCTAATTGGTGCAGGGATGTAAATCCTTGACACTTCAGGATCTGTGGACTCCACAGGATCCCCACCTACCTCACCCTCTCCCTCTTCATTCACGGTCATCCCTTTTGTTTTCCACTCACCACTCACATCTATCCACTCTTCCCCATACATCCCCACCCAATCCCACCCATATAGCCGAATACACACATCCCTCCATCTCCTCCATATCTTCTTCTTATTCTTCATCTTTTCTTTCTTCTCTTGCTTGAGGGCGAGCAATTTTCTAAGTTTGGTGTGGTAAAAGCATAGCTTTTTTGCTTTTCCATAACCATTGACGGCACCTAAGGCCAGAGAAACCTCAAAAAAAAGAGAGAAAAGGGAAGACAAAAGCATCCACCTCTGAGTCATGGGAGATGGAAAGACTCATCTAAAGGGTTTATAGCTCAGTGGTAGAACATTTGACTGCAAATCAAGAGATCCCTGAGATACCTCAGGGGATAAATTGTCCTCCACACAACTATTGGGAGCAAATATGGATAAGAGCACCAAAATCACTAGGGATCAAGCAACAGAGGCAAGGAAGAGACATAAAGGAGCCCAAAAAGCACCATTAATCCTTCAAAAAGGCGCCACCCTCACTAAGGTGGACTAATTTCTTAACTTCCTTGTTCTTAATTCTCTGTTTTTCAATTTTTATGCTTATTATGTCATCTATATTTGTGTCTCTACTTCATGATCATTAGTGTTTAGTAACTATGTCTTAAAGTTATAAATAAATTCCATGAATCCTTCACCTCTCTTAAAAGAAAAATGTTTCCAATTCAAAAAAACAAGAAGTACATGATTTTCGAATTTATCCTTGAATTTAGTTTAATTATATTGATGTGGTGACAATACTTTTTGTTTTCTGAATGAATGATTGAACATTGCATATTTTTGATCTTGTTGTTTATGAATGTTAAAATTGTTGGCTCTTGAAAGAATGGTGAACAAAGAAAAATGTTATTGACAATCTGAAAAATCATGAAATTGATTCTTGAAGCAAGAAAAAGCAGTGAAAAAGCAAAAGCTTGCGAAAAAAAATTTGGTGAAAAAAATAGAAAGAAAAAGAAAAAGCAAGCAGAAAAAGCCAATAGCCCTTAAAATCAAAAGGCAAGGGTAAAAAGGATCCAAGGCTTTGAGCATCAATGGATAGGAGGGCCCAAGGAAATAAAATCCAGGCCTAAGCGGCTAAATCAAGTTGTCCCTGACCATGTGCTTGTGTCATGAAGGCCTAAGTGAAAAGCTTGAGACTGAGTTGTTAAAGTCGTGATCCAAAGCAAAAAGAGTGTGCTTAAGAGCTCTGGACACCTCTAACTGGGGACTCTAGCAAAGCTGAGTCACAATCTGAAAAGGTTCACCCAGTCATGTGTCTGTGGATTGATATTTTGGGATTTATAGTATATTCTCTTCTTTTTATCCTAATTGATTTTCAGTTGCTTGGGGACAAGCAACAATTTCAGTTTGGTGTTGTGATGAGCGGATAATTTATACGCTTTTGGCATTATTTTTAGGTAGTTTTTAGTATGATCTAGTTACTTTTAAGGATGTTTTCATTAGTTTTTATGCTAAATTCACATTTCTGGACTTTACTATGAGTTTGTGTATTTTTCTGTGATTTCAGGTATTTTCTAGCTGAAATTGAGGGACCTGAGCAAAACTCTGATAGGAGGCTGACAAAGGACTGCTGATGCTGTTGGAATCTGACCTCCCTGCACTCGAAACGATTTTCTGGAGCTACAGAAATCCAAATGGCGCGCTCTTAAAAGAGTTGGAAATTAGACATCCAGAGCTTTCCACCAATATATAATAGTCCATACTTTATTCGTGATTAGACGACGTAAACTGGCGCTCAACGCCAGTTCCATGCTGCATTCTGGAGTCAAACGCCAGAAACACGTCACGAACCAGAGTTGAACACCCAAAACACGTTACAACTTGGCGTTCAACTCCAAGAGAAGCCTCAGCTCGTGGATAGATCAAGCTCAGCCCAAGCACACACCAAGTGGGCCCCGGAAGTAGATTTATGCATCAATTACTTACTCCTGTAAACCCTAGTAGCAAGTTTAGTATAAATAAGACTTTTTACTAGTGTATTAGTCATCCTTTTGACCATGTTACATCTTTGGTCTCAGTTTTATTTTATTATTCATCTTAAGAGACTATTGATCACGTTTTGGGGGGCTGGCCATTCGGCCATGCCTGGACCTTTCACTTATGTATTTTCAACGGTGGAGTTTCTACACACCATAGATTAAGGGTGTGGAGCTCTGCTGTACCTCAAGTTTTAATGCAATTACTATTATTTTCTATCCAATTCAATTTATTCCTATTCTAAGATATTTGTTGCACTTCAACTTGATGAATGTGATGATCCGTGACACTCATCATCATTCTCACCTATGAACGCGCGTGATTGACAACCACTTCCATTCTACCTTAGACCGGGCGCATATCTCTTGGATTCCTTAATCAGAATCTTCATGGTATAAGCTAGAATTGATGGCGGCATTCATGGGAATCCGGAAAGTCTAACCTTGTCTGTGGTATTCCGAGTAGGATTCCGGGATTGAATGACTGTGACGAGTTTCAAACTCCTGAAGGATGGGCGTTAGTGACAGATGCAAAAGAATCACTGGATTCTATTCCAACCTGATTGAGAACCGACAGATGATTAGCCGCGCTGTGACAGAGCATTTGGACCTTTTTCACTTAGAGGATGTGATGTAGCCATTGACAACGGTGATGCCCTACATACAGCTTGGCATGGAAAGGAGTAAGAAGGATTGGATGAATGTAATAAGAAAGTAGAGATTCGGAAGGAACACAGCACCTCCATGCACCTATCTGAAATTCCCACCATTGGATTACATGAGTAACTTTATCTTTATTTCCTGTTTATTTTATTTATCTTTTAATTATCTAATCCGATCACATTTGAATCAGCCTGATTGAGATCTACAAGATGACCATAGATTGCTTCATACCAACAATCTCTGTGGGATCGACCCTTACTCACGTAAGGTATTACTTGGACGACCTAGTACACTTGCTGGTTAGTTGTGCGGAGTTGTGACTAAGTGTAATTCACGTGTGAGAGCTACCAAATTATTGGAGCCATTGTTGATGATCACAATTTCGTCCACCAAGTTTTTGGCGCCGTTGCCGGGGATTGTTCGAGTATGAACAACTGACGGTTCATCTTGTTGCTCAGATTCGGTAATTTTCTTTTCAAAAAGTTTTCAAAAATCTTTCAAAATTTTTCTATGTTTTCGTTTTTCCCAAAAAAAAATTAACCAGCCATAATTCAATAGCATACACAGCCATATGGCTCATAACTCATTCGACAATCAGTCATAATTCAATAGCATACACAGCCATTCCGGCTCATAACTAAATAGCACTTCCACCATTTAATATCATCAAAATCATAAAATCAGCATTAAGCCATAAATCACTTTTTCTCAATTCATTTCACTTTGAAATCAAATTTCAACTCTTTTCAGTATTGGCTTTAAAGATTTTATTTCTCAAATCATCTTAGGCTCATAAGCCATATTTACTCAAAGTGAGTTCCCTTTTTTAAAACAAATCCACTCTCGACATTCTCTTTCCAAAACTTCCAAAATCGGCATTCTCTTTTCAAAACTTCGAAAACCATGAAAAGTTGAAGATTCATTTTGAAACACTCAAAATCGTCCATCCAACGATGGAATTTCGTATCAAAAGTTCCTCGGCAGAGTCTCAAGTCTTTAGGGGAGAGTAACATAACTCATTTTGTCAAATTCATTTAAAATCATTAAATCCTCTCGGATTTGAGTAACAAAATAGGATCTAAGCCAAACCGAGTCATGTAATCAATTACTCCTTTCAAAGCTATTTCCTTTACTTAAACAAAACCGGCTTCAATTCCACGATTAAATCTGAAGCGTTTCAAACTACCAAGAGTATCATTTTTCTTGTGTTAAACTAGAGTTCAAAAGATACTCTGAAGCTTATTTACAACGTCAAAATAATAAGGTTCATCAATCGAAATACAAATTCTTTTAAAGTCACGAAAACTCTTCCAAGGGGCAATCTTTATGTTTAATAGAGAAAAACATAAACCCGTTTTACCTTTTAAAATAGCCTCAAGCAAAATTCTCTTTCGAATGACTTACACCCAAGGGCATACTATTTTTATCTTGGAAAATAAGGAGAATCATAATTCTCTTTTCAATAATTCTTCCAAAGCGTAGCTTCATCGCTTGTTCATAATTGTTCTAAGTAAAAATAATAAAAGAAGCCCTGAATTCACAATCCTCCAAGTAAATTGGAACGGCATTAAACTCATAATTTTCCCAGATAACATTTCAAATAAAGACTCGGATTTTATAAAAATTTTGGCAGCATCTCCCCTAAAACTTGGACTTTGCCACCCGGTTCGGGTCCCAACTAAACCGTTCCACAATCCTTTTCAATAGCTCAAAACCAGAAATCAATTCAAAAGCAAGCTAAATCCAACAATCATCCCATTTTCATACTCAAGGAAACCGTTTCAAAATCAAATCAATATCAACCGATTTAACTCATTTTCAAAGGTTTAAAGAAACGATTTAGCAACAAATCATTTATCAAAACCAAGTCAATTAAAGTAAATCAGGCTAAATCCAAAAGAGAATTCGATATTTCACATTATCAAGAAAATCAACTCAATCCAAATCAATTCTCAACGGATTAAACACGATCTCAAATCTTTAAAAGAATCAACTTGAAATCATTCCGTTTCACAAAACCAAACAACAAACTAACCGACAAACGTTCATAATCAATCGAGACAAGTCAAACCATACATAAGGCCAATACATTCACCAAACACACATTTTCTCACATCAGTATCCATATGTAATAATTCTAATATACAAAATATAGTTTTTCGGAAAGCGGGCCTACCTCAAAACGCAAAACCACAGCCCAACGCCTCACAGCGTCCTTTTTGCCTCAACCCGAAATTACCGGCAATCAAAACCTCGGGTCTGCTTGCTCTCTCAAAAGCAGAAACAGCTACAAGCGGCATAAACAAACCGGATTCTAACCCCTAAAACCATTAACATCACAAATACTTTATTGCATAGAACAGAACACTAACGCAAAGCCTTCGAAAACAGATATACTCACCGAATTAACAAAATGAAGCAGCTGCAATTTCGAGCCGGCCCCGCAACAGCTCTGGCGGCGGCCAGAAACTCCGGTGGATCAACTATAAAAACTGCGCAGCATCAAAACCTTCTCAAAATCCAAAATGACCGAAACTACAAATTTAAACCATTACCCGCAGAGTTTTCCGACGACGGCAACAAAGTTTTTCCAGTGGCCAGAAGTGCAGCGGCCATGGCTGACGGCGATGCGAGCTCCATCAATGGCGGCTTGGACCATAGGAACCCAGGCAGCAGTGACGGCAACCACCAAATCGGCGCTCACAGCACGACAGCGGCGGAAAAAGGTCCCCCTTCGCGCATCCCCCTCTTTGTGCACGAGGATGCGACGGTGGCCGCGTGGCTCCTCTGCAGTGACGGCAACCACTCCCTCATTTGGCGTGGCGACTTGACGGCAATGGAAGTTCCAGTGGCGTCGCAAGTGGCTTTCCCCCTCTCTCTCTCCCGTCGTGTCGTCTCTCTCTCCTCAGGTTTCTCTGACAACAGCGGCGCGAACATCGGCGACCACCATGGCTGGGAGCAGCTCCTTCGACGGCGAGGAACAAGGACCCAACGGCGACGGCAATCGGTGGCTCTTCCCCCTCCGCGGCCCTCTTTTCCATCTGTCTCTCTCTCTGTTTCGTGCGGTGTTGGCCGAAGCTCGGCAGGACCGCGGCGGCGCGAGATTG